>NC_056739.1:1761516031-1761764191 GCF_019279795.1 Protopterus annectens
AGGTTCTGGAGGTGGTTGTCTCTCAACCACCGAGCCTGAAGTTGCCTGGTAAGTCACTACTGCACATATAACAACTATATTTCACATAGTTACGTGTCACTGTACAATATGTAATGTAACATCATATGCAAAGCATGTATACACACATGCCGCATACTATAGCATGCTACGGCATACTCCATAGTATAGTCTATTGTACTGGCGTATGTGTTAACATGCACATTGCACCCTGTAGCTATCATGCAGGCATGGATAATGATCATACTGCTGTGTCACTCCTATTTAGGTACCTCTGACATTCTGCTGCGACAGCAGCCCATTGCAGGTGAGACTGTTATTATTTATCAGACATGTTAATGCATAGATCTATTTGCCATGTGGCCATTTACCACATGTACACATAATGTATGTTCCTGTCACAATATACAAGTCAGACCTGCAATGCATCACAATGGCTACCCATGTGCAATACTTGCAAACTATGTGAAACACCATGAAACCTCACAAACTGTCATTGCCAGATGTGTGGACAGCTGTACATACAATGGTCTAGGTGTTGTTCACTGTAGGGACATGTACTACAGATCAGAACTACACATGTGTGAAATACAAACAGTACTACACAGTGAGCTAGAGTATGGCCAGCCCACAGGATTCACCGGTGTGGATTATACCCCTGCTATGAATGTCACACAATGTTATGTGCTATCTGGCATGTCCATGACATCTACTGGGCTGGCTGCAACACTGCCTAACTATCCTGAAAAACATATCCCACATACCAAACATACCACCCTTTGTCTGCATAACCCTGTCGGCAGTGGAGCATATGACATCTATAGATGTATGTCATATGGGACAACACAAACATGTGAAATAGATGCCGGTCACAACCATTTGGGCAACACATATTCACACATGGCCATGAAGGATCGACAGAGACATGAAGCAACACACACAGTGGACATGATGTGCATGTGTGTACACCCTGTTGTACATTGGCTCCACATGGTCCAACTATGGCCTTTGTGTAATGGTTATATTGCAGATGTGGAACACTAGCCATCCTAAAGGCCTGGGCACATCATGTGTAGGCGTGACATCAATACACCACATAAGATGTGTTGAACATCTTGAGTGTGACACGACATGACAGCAGTCACCTGTACAGTATCCACATACATAAACAGACAACCACATCAGACCACAGATACAGTACATTCCCCTTGCTGGTGTCAGACATAACTGTCATCCTTGATCCTCATGTGTGTGTGTGTGTGTGTGTGTGTGTGTGTGTGTGTGTGTGTGTGTGTGTGTGTGTGTGTGTGTGTGTGTGTGTGTGTGTGTGTGTGTGTGTGTGTGTGTGTGTGTGTTTGTGGTACACAGATGTCATGTGGGACATGGTGTACCGACGAGTTTGCCATGTTTGGCCATAGTTGCCAGCAGCAGCAATATGGTTGCAGATGTGCAGGGGTGTCATCCGTATACCCTTTTAGTGACCTGTGTCACACATTCCACATTATGGTTTAGTGTGTATACACCTCAGTGATGTGGGTCACATTCCACAGTATATATGTATTGTATCTGAACACAGCCATGGCTATGAACTGTGTCTGTAACTCACACTGTATAGCAATAGAGAAGCCAAATGATTCCCTGCAATGGCCATGCACATCAGCTAAATGTGCAGTATATCTATAGGGCGGACAGACAACACTGTGTCAGTGGAAGGTCCATGTTAGTATAACACATCCCTGCATTGGGACACCATTACTCCACTGTATATTTGACAGGACACCATTGTATTAAACATGTATGCATATCATTGCACACGTCAGTAGATCACATGTCATACTACATGTGATTGTCAAGGTCATATTTATTTATTTATTTGCAGTTGGTTTACCAGGATAGTCCATTGGGCCAATATGAACCCATTTTCAATGGAGTCCTGGGGAGAAAAGCTCCAAAAACAAGCAAGGTTACAATAGGTTTTAAATTATAATTTTTACAAGTGTTACAGACTAGAGCAAAACATTACAAATAGTACAGACTAGTGAAGAACATTACAGATGATACAGACTAGTAAAAAGGAACATTACAATATAAATACTGAGAAGCCATTACATATTAGGAAGGTTGCACTTAAGAGGTACAATATAATGCATTCTTTGCAAATAGCTTAGAAAGCCCAAGGATGTATGAGTTAGGAGAGAAAGTAAAAGAGAATATGCCACACATCAGGCAGGTGTACTGTTAACCTGTGCTGGTCTACATGGTGTAACACAGGGATGTATGCTAACTACTACTATAATTCTGTAATGTGCATGCCTTCTGCTATGACACATGCATGCTGTTGTGTGCAACCCAGGGATGTATGATAACTATCACTATTATAGTCTGAGCTGCATGCCGTCTGCCATATCATATCCATGTTGCATGCCTTCTGTCATATCACTTGCATGTTGGGTGCCATAGCATGTGTCTGTGTGCGTCTGTGTGTGTCTGTGTGTGTGTGTCTGTGTGTGTGTGTGACTGTCTGTGTGTGTCTGTGTCTGTGTCTTTGTGTGTGTCTGTCTCTGTGTGTCTGTCTGTGTGTGTTTGTATGTGTGTGTGTGTGTGTGTGTGTGTGTGTGTGTGTGTGTGTGTGTGTGTGTGTGTGTGTCTGTGTGTCTCTATTGTATAGATTGTAATGTACAGTTCTTGTCTGCCCCTCAAAGGTGTTGATGTAGGTGTGTTCTCCTCCTGTGGTCCATCTGATGTTAGTGCCCCCACATACTCTAGCAGTGATGAACATATGATTGAGGCGCAGGCAGGGTTGTCAGGGGCTGAATCTGTGCCATTGGTTGCCATTCCACCTATATCCCCCTCATCCCCGCACACAGTTCTCATGCCAACACATACCCCATCACCAGTGGCTATAGAGGAAGGACAGTTGGCATGTGGTAGCTTGGAACAGGAACGTGTGGAGGCCATGGAAGGTGTGCATGCACACCATGGTGTCAGCCAACTGACTGGTGATGCCCCACACAGGCATGTGGCCAGTGCTGCTTGTAGCAGGACCTCTGGCCAACATGCCCCTGCAAGACACAGCACAACAGCTGGTGTCACCAGATGCATATTTCAGGCTGTAATGGAGACACAGACATGTGCTGAACGGCACAACAGAGAAAGTCAGAGGCTTCAGAGGGCTGCTGTTTGTTCTTTAAACAACAACATCCAGGCAATGGCAAATGCTCAACAGCAGCTTGCTGAAGCTTTGGATAAATGATTGGGTGACATGGTTGGAGTCCTTGACCATGGCATGTCAATCTGCAAGTGTGAGATGTCTGTGCTGGAACATCTGGTAGGAGTGAGGTGTCGGGCACGTGGACGTAGGCCAGCTACATCACCTGTTGCAGGTCTATGTGAATGAGCTACGTCACATGCCTGCTCCCATAGTGGTGGTAGCAGCAGCAGTGCAGCTGGTGCTGTGCTGGCCATACCAGGACACAGCAGGCCACGTGCACGTGGCCCTGGATGGTCCCAACAGGGACATGGTTCCAGTGGACATGTATTATCAGACAGTACCCAATCTGCACCTCTACTTGGTAGTGCCCGTGCAACTCCTGGCAGGCACAGGTCACATGGCCATGGCTGGACACCGTGAACTGTAAAACCTGGCCTGTACAGTCTGCAGCTGTCAATAATACCCCTGTGTAGACCGGACACATGCCAGAACTGTGTGCATACATACACACACACACACTGGAAACATATGTAGTGCACCGCAACACACACATGCATAACATCCACACACACACAATGAGATCAAAGGCCATAACCCACACACATGATGTCATCCAATGATGCTGCCTAGGCCTCTGGCAAACATTATCACCCTGTGCATATGATGATGCCTGTGCCACATCCCTGTCATCCACACCATCGGTGCAGGGACATGCTCATATGGTCTGATGCACAGGGTGAACAGACTAGGAAGACAATTGTAGATTACAATTGTCATGTATTATTGACAGGCAGATGACATACCTTGTACTACAGGTTTAGAATGCATTTTGTACTATTAACAGTATGTGTCTTGTGTAACAACAGTAACTGCATGTTGGTCTTGATGTTCTGCCTTCCTCCTTCAGGTCTAATTCCATGTGCCGGTGGATGTCAGTGTTTGCAGTTAGTGTCCCATATGTAAATGTGGACTACTCACAGGTTTGTATTAAAATGCCAGCATGCACTTTGTAGCTTCCACATCACAGTTAGAAAGTCCCACGTTCCAAACACATCTACTGATCTACTGATTCAAGAGCATGATAGCTGTATATTAAGCTACTGTGGCTAGAGATATGACATCCATACTGGGTGACATCACAGGTACAGTTACATGGAGTGGGGAGGTAAGAGAGCTATCTAGCTGATGACAAGGGTAGAGACCAGTGGAAAGCATGTTGCCTGATTGGGAAGCAGTAATACACGTTCCCATGACAGGATGCGAACACACAAATACAACGACACACTCAGGTATTCACACACATGTATTCAGAGACACAGTAACACACCCACACACTCACAGATTCACCGACACGGTAACACACACACACACACACACACACACACACACACACACACACACACACACACACACACAGTTGCTAGTGTTGAGGTGAGGACCCCTGCCTATGTGCAAATCACCATTACAGTACTGTGCACTTACATGACATGCCACAGAGATTACACATGTACAGGTCATCAGAATGACCTAAGATCGAGGACATCAACAGGGATACTAGATTGCATTGCCTGGATGGGGGGAGGGGTCTTATCAGTTCACTATGGTAACATACATCCTCACTCCAGGGACCAGACAGCCATACATACATACACACACACACACACACACACACACACACACACACACACACACACACACACACACACACACACACACACACACACACACACACACTGTGGCATTCACTATTGAATACACACACACACACACACACACACACACACACACACACACACACACACACACACACACACACACACACAAACACACATACACACACACACACACTGTGGCATTCACTATTGAATATACCTATGTCACACACATACATATACCTGACATGTGTGAGATACACACCCCTGCTTATGTCCTGCTTTCTACATACACACCCCTGCCTATGTCCTGCTTTCTACATTGCAATCTGTACAGATGTCTACAACAGTGTACAGGAGAGTGAGTAACAACTGAGATATATTCCCCCACCATACATGACATATATGGACACACACTCAACCACACATGCCAGTACTGTGAATTAAACACCTGCCTATCTCATGATACATATGACAGACTTACAGCTGTATTGCACACACTGCAAAGTGTACTGATGCTTCCTTTGGCAACTGTGCTGATATATGCACAATATATGCACACAGGAGGTCTTAACTGTTACAGGTGTCAAGTGATTTACCTTTGGTGTCACCCTGACCACTGTCTGAGTTGTGTGTGTTCCCCTTCAATTAACAAAACCATAGCTTTGCAGTTACACAGGTTATTGTAGGAATGCTTGTGACACACCTGTGAGCTGTCCTCAGCAAACATCCATCTGCAAAGATGCCCCACTACTTAATTATGTCCACACATCTGTCCATACCTGAAGTACAGCTTACCATACTTTCAGCATATCACCATATACAGTTGGCAATGTTGAGGCTGCATTGCAACTGCATGATGTACTAAGACACACGTCACCTGCAAACATCAGCAACTGCACATGCATGGTATCTGAACACACGCCACTACATATACATGTGTATAGGTCCTACATTCCTGTCATTTGGGTATGTTTGTAGGCATTGCATTTGGTGGACATGTGTAATGACATACATGACACATGGAATGTTATATGATATGATATGTGTCATTGGTGACCAATACAGAGAGAATGTTACCTCTGTCAACATTGATATCACACCTTATGTACTGTTGTCATTCAGCAGCCATGGACCTACCTTCCCTGTGCATGTGTGTAATGGCTGTAGCCACCTGTCTGCACAAAGGACAACAACAGCTATGCTATTTACATACATGTTGTATGTGTGTGGCGTGTACATATCCAGGGCAATTACATGTATGTCATATCCAAACATGAGGGTGTTTACTGGTGTACAGCAACAGTCATCTGTTAATGCTGTAAATAACCGAGGGACCCTGGTATGTGTACAGCTGACCTGGTTACAGACAGTGGTATCACTGCATTACATAACACATGCTGCAACTGTGTCAGTACATGGGTACTCTGCACAGTTGATGTAGAGCTAGGTACAGTCCGCCGGTCAGAGGTCACATGGTGTTGTACTATTATATGTCATACCACATTTATGGATGTATGTTGGTGGTCCGAGGGCATGGTGGTGTCTGAGGGTTACATCCTAGAATGCAGCTTTTGACACTGTGACCTGCACCTGACTCATCTGTGATGCCTTTTGTGGGAGTACTGGTCAGTACATGTGAGTGGCCTTTATGTATGTGGGGAAATCACCACCTGGAGCAGTCCATACCTGTGTTATGGCCCACAGGTTTGGTTCTGAGGTATATGGTGGTGGTGGTGCTATTGTGCACTACAGAGCCTTCAGCCAGGTGTTCCTCACTGCACAGATGTCAGTATTCCCCATTGTTGGATCTACAGTGAGCAGTTGTTATTATGAATGCTACACATCTAGCACTGGTTAGCATAAGCATACAATGCAGTTGTCCTCTAGGTGTCAAGGTGTTATCCTGTGTTTAGGACATTTGCCTTGGAATGGCACTATATGGGTGATTGTGACCTAGGTATTATCCCCACTCCCTTGAATTTTGGATGCCTGTGATATGTGACAAAGGCCTGTCTTCTTTCAGTCATGTCATCCCAGAATGACAAACAATGGACAACCTCGTAATTATTTTTATTTTATTTTATTTTATTTTACATTTGTTAACCGGGATAGTCCGACTGGATGCATGTCCATTTTCAGCGGAGGCCCGGGGAGAAAAGCTCCCAAAGTAAAAAAGAAAAATTTATTACATATCTCAAAAACTTCAACGTATATCACATATTACGAACGACGTAATGGTATTATTGGTGAAAAAAAACGTTTAGACAGTAAATAGTATATTTACAAGGGAATATCAAGACAATCCATACACATAACATCTATACAAAATCTAGAGAAAGAGTTAGCTAGGCTTGATACAGACACTCCATACACATAACATCTATACAAAAATCTAGAGAAAGAGTTAGCCAGGCTTGATACAGTAGCAAGTCCGGTTTGACCCCAGATGAAGTTTAAGTTTAGCTTTAACTGACCTAGAGAAGAGAGTGAGGTTATCTCAGGAGGTAGTATGTTCCAATTTCTGCCTGCAGAGTTAGTAAAGAGGGAGTCACCGGCTAAGTTATTAGACTTACAGGTCTGTATAAGGAGTCTACTGGAAGAACGCAGTGATCTAGGGTTGTTATAAATAGTAACCAGGTTTTTGAGTGCAGGGGTGTTTTCAGGATTGTATAGAATTTTGTGTGTCATAACTAGTAGGTTATACAATATTAGACTAGGTAGTTGGAGCCATCCAAGCTGAGATAGGTTAATGCAGTGATGTGTCCTGAAAGGAGATCCAGTAGCAAACCTGGCGATGTGATTATAACAGATAGTGATTTTATTCAGAACAGTCTTACTAGTATTGTGGAGAAGAGGGGATGCACAGAGAGGAGAGAAGATAAGATCGAGCAATGGCAACTTTAGCTGGGGAGTCAAGCTTTTTATTCTATACAATGATCCTAGTTTTTTATTGATGGTTTTGATCAGATTATTGACATGTAGGTCAAATTTTAAATTATTATCGATGGTGACACCCAGTAGTTTTGTAGCATGGTCTGGCGAAATTATAGTGCCATCCTTTGCTTTGATTGTAAAGTTAATGTCGCTAGACCTTCGTGTTGGAAGGAATAACAGCATTTTAGTCTTTTTGGGATTCAGTATCAGGCGACGATTAGAGAGCCAGTTTTCTATAGTGGTAAAGGTGGACTGGGTAGTTAACTGTAACTCTGTAGGAGATGTACCTGAGCAAATTAGCGTGGAATCATCTGCATACTGGATACAGTTGACTTTGGGAATGACAGTGTTCAAGTCATTGATGAAGATAGAGAATAACAATGGGCCTAATATGGATCCTTGTGGTACACCCAGGGTGTTAGGCAGTAGGGTGGATAGTTTGGTCTGCCATAACACGGCCTGTTGTCTACCACTTAGGTATGAAATAAACCATTGTAGGGCTTTGGGATCTAGACAAAGAGATTGTAGGGTATTGATTAACAGCTGGTGATCCACCATATCGAATGCTTTGGACAGATCCAGAAATAGAGCTGAGGAGATAAGGTTATTATTGCGGTGGAGATTTATGGAGTTAGTGAAGACTAGTAGGGCTGAGGTAGTGCTATGGTGAGGTCTGAAACCATGTTGGGTATCTGCCATTAGGTGGTTGTTAATTAGGTGTTGCATAAACTGTTTTTGAATACATTTTTCCATAATCTTTGCTAGAGGAGAGAGTATAGCAATAGGCCTGTAATTGGAGAGTTCTGTAGAACTGCCTCCTTTATGAAGAGGGATTACATAGGATATTTTCCAGATATTAGGAATATTTGCTTCTGTTAGGAGTGCGATTGATAAGTAGTGATACTGGGTAGGCAATGGGCGTCGGCTGATATTTGCAGGTATTCAGCTGGAAGTTGGTCAGCTGAGAGAGTTGTGGGTTTTAGTTTTCTGATTAAGGTGGATAAATGATGTAGCAACAGGTTGGAAGCTAAAGAAGGTTTATTTGTAAGGGTAGAGCTACCTGGACTATGGGAACTTAGAGGCAGTTGGTTGGCTAAGGCTTGGATAGTCTCAGTAAAGAATCTATTAAAGCTGTCAGAGACTATTTCTGGTGGTTTATTGATATAGGCATCTGGCACAGCGGTGGTAGACTGACCAGGGTGCCGAAGATTATTTAACCTTGACCAGAACTTTTGAGGGTGATTTTGATATTCTATTTGTAGTCTGTGGTAGTATTGTTTTTTGTCTAGTAGTATGTGTTTTTTAGTTTCATTCCTAAGTTGTCTGTATTTAATTTGATCATGCGGAAGTTTAGTGGTTCGCCATAAAGCCCAGGCTTTATTTCTGAGGTTAATTTTAAGCCTGGTCTCTTTTGAAAGCCAAGGAGCAGCTACTGCCTTGGTTTTCTTTGAGCAATAGGGCATGAAAGTTAAGAATCTCAAGGAATTTGTTGTTAAAATACAATACCGCTTCTTCTAGGGGAAGTTGTTTTAGTATGGACCAGTTGCACAAATTTAATTCTAGTTGGAATTTGGCTGAGTCAAATTTTTTTTTTATTTCTGACCGTTCTTAGTAAGGGTAGTTTGGGATTGGTGACTTTGTGCTTAATTATGTATGTGAGATGGTGATCACTTAGACTATCAGTCAGGGTTCCAAATGTATACAGGTTAGGGTGACTATTAACAAGTACCCAATCAAGTATGCTTTCTTTCTGGTTGGATTTGCCTGCTCTTGTTGGGGTGTTGATAACTTGTGTAAATGAGTGCAGGTTAATGTGGGTGGTAGGGGATTCTAAAGAACAGGAGGTCCAGTCTATGTTAAAGTCTCCGAGAAGTAAGGTTTCTTGGGGGTAATGGCTAGATATCCAGTGGAGGGTATCTTCAAGAGTACCTATATTATTACCTGGAGGAATATACATACAGATTATATAGATGCTTTTACTGTGGTTAAGTTGCAGTTTGGTGGCTAGAATTTCTAGGTTATTAATCTGAGGTGGTTGTAAGACATCCGTAGATACAGTCAACTCAGATTTGTAAAGTATGGCTACCCCACCCCCTTTCTGGACGTACGGTCCATCCTATGTATATTATACCCAGGAGTAGTATTTCATTATCAGTAGTGGTAGGTTTTAGCCATGTCTCAGATAGGCATAAGATCTCAGGAGATAAATCAACAATGAGTGCATGAAGTTCATGCACCTTATTGTTGATGCTTCTAATGTTAAGATGACAGGTTAGGAGAGAATTAAGGCCGGGAAGTTATTGGGTTGAGGCTTAGGTTTGTGGTAGAGGGAGAGTACATGTCTAAGTTGTTAGGGCCGGGGTTGGGGTGTATATCCCCATCAAGTAATAGACTAAGTCTAAGCTTGGAGGCAAGTTTCAGAATTTCTCTACAATCTTATAGTAGTGTTTGGGTTTAGGACTAATTTTCCTGGTGTAGATGTGAGGGATTGAGAGCATGATGTTATATGCACCCAATTACTATGGATGTGATAAAAGTTTGGATGTTTGGCTTCTGGAGTGTATGTGTGAGCCTTAGAGATTGGGAATCCTAATAGAGGTTGGGTTTCATATATTGTTAGGAGGTATGGGGCCAATAGGGTAGGTAGTAGAATAAGGTACCACATTATACCTGATGTGAGTGATGAACTGTGTACCTTGAAGTGAACTAGCAGCTGTTGGAGTGAGGGAATTATGATTAAGGAGAGAGGAGGAGACAGCTGTGAGTAATTTGAGATACCACAAGGTGATTGGAGCTAATACATGTGGGTGTGGCTTAATGGCTATAAATTTAGAGGTAGTAGGGGCGGGTGGGATTTGGGGGCAGGGAGGGCGAGAGAGCCAGTGAAGCGAGGAACGGAGCGGGGCTATAGCAATCCTCAGTTAATACCACCTTAGCTTTAGTTAATTCCTCAGTTAGCTAGGTAAGTAAATCAACATAAACTCCAGGAATATACCTAAACTATTTTGGGACCATAGACCCTAGTCAGCAGCTTCCATAAGTAAGTATACAATAATGTGTAACCACCTTGGCTCTTCGGAGAAAGCTGCTTGCTTTAGGTAATTTTTCGGCAGAGAGTGGTAAATTCTGTCCTTGGACTGGGTGCTTAGGGGGACTGCGACTCAGTGGAGCTACCTAAGAAGTGGGAATAATACCAGGTAGAAGTTAGAGAAAGAGGCACAGTTAAAGGTCAGTAGCTAAACAATCCTTATAGCATCCTTACAGATCAACCGACAAGAGATCAGTGCAGTTTGATTTAATATTCACAGTTTTTACAACTCTCAGCAGTCGCTAACAATTTTAATACAGTACCTGCAGTCGCTAAGAGTTTGTATAGTACTATGGTTAAACAGGGCATAGGCAGACACAAAGCGACTAGCATCTAGCTATCCCAACAGTCGCTAATATTTACAACAGTACTTACAGTCGCTTAGAGTTTTAACATCACTTTAGTGAAACAGAACATAGGCAGACAAAAATGCGATTAGCGGCTAGATTTCCCAACAGTCGCTTGCGTTTAAACAGCACAAACAGTTGCTACCATATTAAACCAAGATTATTGTTAAGCATATCATAGGCAGACAATAAGCGACCTGCATCTAGCCTTCCTAACAGTCGCTAACATATAAACAGCACTATGAGCACTCAAAAACCAAAATTAGCAGGAAAATTGTCACCAGGTATCTTTACAAGAGTACACCGCTAATGCTCCGCTAACTTTTAAGGCTATGTTTTTGTACAGATATAGTTTTACATATAGGCAGTTTAGGAAACAAAATAAATGAATAAAACAAACACAGCAGAAAGAAACAAACCCACTAGATACGCTGCCGACAGGGTCTAGGTTCACCGGATGTTTGAAAATGGCGGGTTACAGTAGGTGTACTTGTAACCTCGCTGACATGGTTGGAGGTGGAGCTAAGATGATATGCAGGCTATAGCAATCCTCAGTTAATACTACCTTAGCTTTAGTTAATTCCTCAGTTAGCTAGGTAAGTAAATCAACATAAACTCCAGGAATATACCTAAACTATTTTGGGACCATAGACCCTAGTCAGCAGCTTCCATAAGTAAGTATACAATAATGTGTAACCACCTTGGCTCTTCGGAGAAAGCTGCTTGCTTTAGGTAATTTTTCGGCAGAGAGTGGTAAATTCTGTCCTTGGACTGGGTGCTTAGGGGGACTGCGACTCAGTGGAGCTACCTAAGAAGTGAATAATACCAGGTAGAAGTTAGGGAAAGAGGCACAGTTAAAGGTCAGTAGCTAAACAATCCTTATAGCATCCTTACAAATCAACCGACAAGAGATCAGTGCAGTTTGATTTAATATTCACAGTTTTTACAACTCTCAGCAGTCGCTAACAATTTTAATACAGTACCTGCAGTCGCTAAGAGTTTGTATAGTACTATGGTTAAACAGGGCATAGGCAGACACAAAGCGACTAGCATCTAGCTATCCCAACAGTCGCTAATATTTACAACAGTACTTACAGTCGCTAGAGTTTTAACATCACTTTAGTGAAACAGAACATAGGCAGACAAAAATGCGATTAGCGTCTAGATTTCCCTACAGTGCTGCGTTTAAACAGCACAAACAGTTGCTACCATATTAAACCAAGATTATTGTTAAGCATATCATAGGCAGACAATAAGCGACCTGCATCTAGCCTTCCTAACAGTCGCTAACATATAAACAGCACTATGAGCACTCAAAAACCAAAATTAGCAGGAAAATTGTCACCAGGTATCTTTACAAGAGTACACCGCTAATGCTCCGCTAACTTTTAAGGCTATGTTTTTGTACAGATATAGTTTTACATATAGGCAGTTTAGGAAACAAAATAAATGAATAAAACAAACACAGCAGAAAGAAACAAACCCACTAGATACGCTGCCGACAGGGTCTAGGTTCACCGGATGTTTGAAAATGGCGGGTTACAGTAGGTGTACTTGTAACCTCGCTGACATGGTTGGAGGTGGAGCTAAGATGATATGCAGGCTATAGCAATCCTCAGTTAATACCACCTTAGCTTTAGTTAATTCCTCAGTTAGCTAGGTAAGTAAATCAACATAAACTCCAGGAATATACCTAAACTATTTTGGGACCATAGACCCTAGTCAGCAGCTTCCATAAGTAAGTATACAATAATGTGTAACCACCTTGGCTCTTCGGAGAAAGCTGCTTGCTTTAGGTAATTTTTCGGCAGAGAGTGGTAAATTCTGTCCTTGGACTGGGTGTAGGGGACTGTGACTCAGTGGAGCTACCTTGGCTCTTCGGAGAAAGCTGCTTGCTTTAGGTAATTTTTCGGCAGAGAGTGGTAAATTCTGTCCTTGGACTGGGTGCTTAGGGGGACTGCGACTCAGTGGAGCTACCTAAGAAGTGGGAATAATACCAGGTAGAAGTTAGGGAAAGAGGCACAGTTAAAGGTCAGTAGCTAAACAATCCTTATAGCATCCTTACAAATCAACCGACAAGAGATCAGTGCAGTTTGATTTAATATTCACAGTTTTTACAACTCTCAGCAGTCGCTAGCAATTTTAATACAGTACCTGCAGTCGCTAAGAGTTTGTATAGTACTATGGTTAAACAGGGCATAGGCAGACACAAAGCGACTAGCATCTAGCTATCCCAACAGTCGCTAATATTTACAACAGTACTTACAGTCGCTTAGAGTTTTAACATCACTTTAGTGAAACAGAACATAGGCAGACAAAAATGCGATTAGCGTCTAGATTTCCCAACAGTCGCTTGCGTTTAAACAGCACAAACAGTTGCTACCATATTAAACCAAGATTATTGTTAAGCATATCATAGGCAGACAATAAGCGACCTGCATCTAGCCTTCCTAACAGTCGCTAACATATAAACAGCACTATGAGCACTCAAAAACCAAAATTAGCAGGAAAATTGTCACCAGGTATCTTTACAAGAGTACACCGCTAATGCTCCGCTAACTTTTAAGGCTATGTTTTTGTACAGATATAGTTTTACATATAGGCAGTTTAGGAAACAAAATAAATGAATTAAACAAACACAGCAGAAAGAAACAAACCCACTAGATACGCTGCCGACAGGGTCTAGGTTCACCGGATGTTTGAAAATGGCGGGTTACAGTAGGTGTACTTGTAACCTCGCTGACATGGTTGGAGGTGGAGCTAAGATGATATGCAGGCTATAGCAATCCTCAGTTAATACCACCTTAGCTTTAGTTAATTCCTCAGTTAGCTAGGTAAGTAAATCAACATAAACTCCAGGAATATACCTAAACTATTTTTGGGACCATAGACCCTAGTCAGCAGCTTCCATAAGTAAGTATACAATAATGTGTAACCACCTTGGCTCTTCGGAGAAAGCTGCTTGCTTTAGGTAATTTTTCGGCAGAGAGTGGTAAATTCTGTCCTTGGACTGGGTGCTTAGGGGGACTGCGACTCAGTGGAGCTACCTTGGCTCTTCGGAGAAAGCTGCTTGCTTTAGGTAATTTTTCGGCAGAGAGTGGTAAATTCTGTCCTTGGACTGGGTGCTTAGGGGGACTGCGACTCAGTGGAGCTACCTAAGAAGTGGGAATAATACCAGGTAGAAGTTAGGGAAAGAGGCACAGTTAAAGGTCAGTAGCTAAACAATCCTTATAGCATCCTTACAGATCAACCGACAAGAGATCAGTGCAGTTTGATTTAATATTCACAGTTTTTACAACTCTCAGCAGTCGCTAACAATTTTAATACAGTACCTGCAGTCGCTAAGAGTTTGTATAGTACTATGGTTAAACAGGGCATAGGCAGACACAAAGCGACTAGCATCTAGCTATCCCAACAGTCGCTAATATTTACAACAGTACTTACAGTCGCTTAGAGTTTTAACATCACTTTAGTGAAACAGAACATAGGCAGACAAAAATGCGATTAGCGGCTAGATTTCCCAACAGTAATGCGTTTAAACAGCACAAACAGTTGCTACCATATTAAACCAAGATTATTGTTAAGCATATCATAGGCAGACAATAAGCGACCTGCATCTAGCCTTCCTAACAGTCGCTAACATATAAACAGCACTATGAGCACTCAAAAACCAAAATTAGCAGGAAAATTGTCACCAGGTATCTTTACAAGAGTACACCGCTAATGCTCCGCTAACTTTTAAGGCTATGTTTTTGTACAGATATAGTTTTACATATAGGCAGTTTAGGAAACAAAATAAATGAATAAAACAAACACAGCGGAAAGAAACAAACCCACTAGATACGCTGCCGACAGGGTCTAGGTTCACCGGATGTTTGAAAATGGCGGGTTACAGTAGGTGTACTTGTAACCTCGCTGACATGGTTGGAGGTGGAGCTAAGATGATATGCAGGCTATAGCAATCCTCAGTTAATACCACCTTAGCTTTAGTTAATTCCTCAGTTAGCTAGGTAAGTAAATCAACATAAACTCCAGGAATATACCTAAACTATTTTGGGACCATAGACCCTAGTCAGCAGCTTCCATAAGTAAGTATACAATAATGTGTAACCACCTTGGCTCTTCGGAGAAAGCTGCTTGCTTTAGGTAATTTTTCGGCAGAGAGTGGTAAATTCTGTCCTTGGACTGGGTGCTTAGGGGGACTGCGACTCAGTGGAGCTACCTTGGCTCTTCGGAGAAAGCTGCTTGCTTTAGGTAATTTTTCGGCAGAGAGTGGTAAATTCTGTCCTTGGACTGGGTGCTTAGGGGGACTGCGACTCAGTGGAGCTACCTTGGCTCTTCGGAGAAAGCTGCTTGCTTTAGGTAATTTTCAGAGAGTGGTAAATTCTGTCCTTGGACTGGGTGCTTAGGGGACTGCGACTCAGTGGAGCTACCTTGGCTCTTCGGAGAAAGCTGCTTGCTTTAGGTAATTTTTGCAGAGAGTGGTAAATTCTGTCCTTGGACTGGGTGCTTAGCGGGACTGCGACTCAGTGGAGCTACCTTGGCTCTTCGGAGAAAGCTGCTTGCTTTAGGTAATTTTTCGGCAGAGAGTGGTAAATTCTGTCCTTGGACTGGGTGCTTAGGGGGACTGCGACTCAGTGGAGCTACCTTGGCTCTTCGGAGAAAGCTGCTTGCTTTAGGTAATTTTTCGGCAGAGAGTGGTAAATTCTGTCCTTGGACTGGGTGCTTAGGGGGACTGCGACTCAGTGGAGCTACCTTGGCTCTTCGGAGAAAGCTGCTTGCTTTAGGTAAATTTCTCGGCAGAGAGTGGTATATTCTGTCCTTGGACTGGGTGCTTAGGGGGACTGCGACTCAGTGGAGCTACCTTGGCTCTTCGGAGAAAGCTGCTTGCTTTAGGTAAATTTCTCGGCAGAGTGGTAAATTCTGTCCTTGGACTGGGTGCTTAGGGGGACTGCGACTCAGTGGAGCTACCTTGGCTCTTCGGAGAAAGCTGCTTGCTTTAGGTAATTTTTCGGCAGAGAGTGGTAAATTCTGTCCTTGGACTGGGTGCTTAGGGGGACTGCGACTCAGTGGAGCTACTAGATACGCTGCCGACAGGGTCTAGGTTCACCGGATGTTTTCATGTTGTCAGCAGGACATTGGCTCATTGCATTGGTCAAGCAGTTGCCACTCCTAGCATGACATCACTGTGAGTGGTAGTATTGTGCTTGGTATAAAATGGTACATCTAAGGTGATGGACAACAGCAGACGTTGTGTAGATGACCGGTGTCAGATATATGTAGTGCAGCGTTCCTGCTAACAATGACAACTACTAACACCGGAGTCCATTACAATGTGTTCTAACTGTAATAGCATGGCCACTGTGGCTTTCCGTGTTTAGAATCAGAGTGCATTCCAAGCAGCCTTCTGCTACTAAGTGTGTGAGCATGCCCGGTGACACCTTGTGTCAGTTATGTGCCTCTAGGTGTATGGGCATGGCCATTGTAACCCTATATAGTGATAGTAGTCATCCATTCCACAGATGGGCATACTCCAGTTCAGGATGGATTCCTAGTTTAAACACACAGGTTCACAGGTATGTACATCTTAACTGCCAGCATCCCTGTTGATGTCCCCACTCCTAGAAGGTCATAACGACAGCAATGAAATGTGTAGTTTCTGTGGCATGACTTGTAACTATGTAGTACTGTAATAGTGATCTGCAGATAGGCAGGTGTTCTGATTCCACCACTGGCATGTGTGTGTGTGTCTCCATCTGCCTGAGGACAGAAAAATGCTTTTAGACTACTTACACTCCATACAATTCCTATACCCAACTTTGGCAAGGCTGATGATGTCACCCACATAGAAATACACCTCTGGGAGTGCTGTGACCCAGTAATCTCGGTAGCGCATTCTGTAACTGCGTAATGCTGTAGTGTGATAAAGTAGTTAGGTCAGTATTCTAAGACAATAAGAGTCACCAAGAAACAGATAACCAAAACACAAAAGGCAGGACTGGCTGAAAAATGATTTTACTTCAAAAACACAAATAGACACAAAGCTTAGATCAACGTTGCAATATAAAAAACTACAAATCCAAATCGAACAATCAAATCAGTGAGCGCTTTCGTTTGGTGTCTGCCAAACTTTTTCAAACTTGTAAAAACATCACTTCCTGTTCAATAAATACTATGTAATGATGACATAATGAATCTAATTAAAACTTAGTTATAAATTAGCTTAAAGAAACAACGGAAAAGTATGATAAACAATGTCCATTATACTGAAATTAGTACTTTGAAACACATTCATGCATAACGAATCAAGCAGTGTTCAAACCTACACACAAGTAAACAAGTGAATAAAATAAAAATCTAGAATAATATATTAAAATATATTAAAATGATAGGTGTAACCATTACCTATATAACACAGGAAAAACATCCTACTGTAAATTTCCTCTTTAGGATGCATTCGCAACATTCTCAGTTGATAACTATTTGTGATGTAGTATATATATGTATCCCATTTAACACTTTTTTTAAAAGAATATGTGTGACATTGTGTACAATATATTATCTACAAAACTATGATGTATTAAATCTTGTTCAGCACAAGTAATGTCCGTTAAAAACAATCAGTGTGCTGTGAGCAACGCTGAATGATGTTCTAAATAAAAAATACCAAATAAAATCTAATCAACTGTTATAACTCCATGAAATTATTATATAAATGTGTCCACTTAGAACTTTAAGTATGTATATATATTATATATTAACTAAATTGTTGTATATAACCTACAATAATAAAATATGTTGTAGCCTATTTAACACAGATAATAGTACTTAGTTGGACTATAATAAGTAAACAATATTACTAAGTAGAAACACTAAATACACTAAAACACTAAAACTAAATAATAAACTAAATAATCAGACCTCAACTCCGTGAAGCCAATAAACCTAATATAGTGTAATTTATATGCTGTAGAAAGTAAATATATGAAATATGTTTAAAATATCGTACATCATGAATAATATAACTATGTATTTACTATTATCTTTCTAATGATTTTAATTTTAAAATACTGGCTATCGAACTGGTACTATTCATGCCTGGCCAGTTCTGTGCAACAAGCCTTATTTGACATTCTAATTCAAGCTTCTCTAACACTGGTTGCCAAGGTCCACCCCTTGTGTTCATTTTTAAGGTGTCTAACACAACAAATTTGAATGAATGAGAAGTGTATATGTTAATATGTTTTGCCAGAGCATTTAGTTCATTTTTATCAGGTATTGCTCTAATGTGTTCACCAATACGTTCCTTAAAATTTCTCTCTGTTTTTCCTACATAAAACATAGTACAGTTGCAGCATAAAGTACAATAAACTAACTTTTCACTAGTGCAACTGGCTTTGTCTTTCAATCAAATATTTATACCATTAATTTTACCTCATTTGTTTCAAATACATAAGAGCAATACTTACATCTACCACACTTAAATGTTCTCCCATGTTTTTTGTTGATATATGTGTTCTCCAAGCTTTGTTTCAAATTCATACCCCTTTTATACACTATGGATGGACTACTAGCAAAATAATTGTGTACGAACGGATCAGTCACTATAAGTTGCCAATTTTTCTTAACAATGTTACAAACAGCAGCACTGTCGGAACTATATGTTGTTATAAAACTTCTTGAAAAACTTTTGCTTCCTAATGTAGTTGATGTATTAGTATTGTTTGAAGTGACTTCATTCAAATCCAGGGTCTCATTTGAATTGATCGACCTAGTTGTATTAATTCCTCTCATTAAATTTGGGTTACTTGTTACTACAGAGTTTAGTAATGGTTTGAAATGCAAATGATCACACTTAACTATTATTTCAAACATCACGTCATTTATCATCCTTTCTGGGTAACCTCTGTTTTTAAACATATAATCCCAGACTTATCAACTGTGTGTGTGTGTGTGTGTGTGTGTGTGTGTGTGTGTGTGTGTGTGTGTGTGTGTGTGTGTGTGTCCATCTGCCTGAGGACAAAACAATGCTTTTAGACCACTCACACTCCATACAATTCCTATACCCAACTTTGGCAAGGCTGATGATGTCACCTACTTAGAAATACACCTCTGGGAGTCAAAACACACTCTGTTAAGCTGTAATAGCACACTTTATTAACCAGCACACCACACGATCACAATGCAGAATCAGAGTTTACCTAGGTTTCATCCACCATACAGGACTTCTTCAGAACAACTGATTGTTAAAAACCCACCCTTTTATATCTTAATAAATTAGTATTTTCCCACACCAATAATTAATTTATTACTTAATAACTTTAAAAAGATAATTAATAATTATTTAAAACATAAATGATTCATAAAATACATGAATTTAATAGCATAATTCATGTTCAATTATTCCTTAAGCTATAAAATGTTTCAATTTTAAAACTAGGGCAATGCTGATATATTCATTAATACCGGGAAAACTAGCGGCGTCCAACTTTAATTGCCATTCCAATTCGACTACCTCTAGATGGGCATCTATAATTCTACCCTGTCCATCCTTAGTTAATTGTTGTATTACACAAAATTGAAAAGTATGTCCATGATGCTGAGCTATATGCCTGGCTAAGGCATTTGTCATTTTCCCATTTTTTATATCTAAATTATGTTCATATGTCCTATCCTTAGACGCTTGCTAGTTTTTCCAATATAAAATGGTGAACATGACTGGCACTTAGCCAGATATACAACATTAGAGGAACTACAATTGAAATGCCCTTTAATACCAATATATTCACCACTGATGGAAATTTTGGTCCCAGTAGTCATTATAAACTTACAAACATTTCACATTCCACATTTGTAATTCCCCTTTGGTCTATTACTAGCCTTATTTATGTCATTTTGACTCATTTGCAATAATTCTTTAAAAGACCTATCCTTCCTAAAAACAATTTTGGGAATGTTATCCATTCTATCACTGATATTTTTGTCAACCTGCAGTATGTTCCATTTTTTCATAATTATGTTGGTTATCCATTTAGCATCTAAATTATAGGTTGTTACAAATACTAATTTATCACCTAAACCATCGTTTAGTGGATTAACCATATTTCCTTGTATATATCCACTAGTTCCAACTTCCAAAATGGCCTTATACACACCATTTTTCCTTTTAATCATTACCCCATTTCTCATATTGTCACATAATTCAAACGGATAACCTCTCTTCATAAACATTTGTAAAATAAAATTCATCTCCTCCTCGAATACACTATCCACACTCACCATTCTGGCTGCCCTCACCATCTGTCCCTCAATTATTGATTTCTTTTGATGGTGAGAGTGCCAACTATTATACTCTAGATAGGAATTTGAAAAGGTATGTTTTCTATAAATACCTGAGGTAATTCTTGATTCTTGCCTATTAACTGTTAATAACACATCCAAATATGAAATTTTCTCTGAACTATACTCATATGTGAATTTTAAAAATTCTACTGTATGGTTGATATATGTTATATGTGTGTGTCTCCTTCTGCCTGAGGATGGAACAATGCTTTTAGACTACTCACACTCCATACAATTCCTATACCCAACTTTGGCAAGGCTGATGATGTCACCCACCTAAAAATACACCTCTGGGAGTGCTGTGACCCAGTAATCTTGGTAGCACGTTCTGTAACTGCATAATGCTGTAGTGTGAGAAAGTGGTTAGGTCGGTGTTCCAATCCCAGACTTGCCAACTGTGTGTGTGTGTGTGTGTGTGTGTGTGTGTGTGTGTCTCTGTCTGCGTGAGACAAATACAATGCTTTGTAGAGTATGCACTCTCTGCACAAATCATATGACCACCTTTGTCAATACTGCTGTTGTCACCCACCTAGGAATATACCTCTAGGTGTGCTGTAACCCAGTATTTGCCATAGCGTGTGCCATAATTGCATATTGCTGCAGTGTGATACGGTAGGTAGGGGGTCAAATACAGGACATGGCAAGTGTGTGTTTGGCTGTCAGAGCCTTTGTGGAGGTGGCTGTGAGTGTCTAACCACTGGACATGTTGGGGAGCAGATTTTGTAATTTTCCTATATGGTGTCCGTCTTATGACACAATGGCCACCTCACGAGGAGTACAGATGTCAGTCAGCCACAGGACTGTGTTGGCAAGTTATACCCCTACATCTGGCAAAAGGCCTGGTGAACAAAGTATGCAACCCTACGAGTACCCGGTATATGTCCTGCACCCATGTGTCATACACAAACACACTTGCCTAGGATATCCCGCTATGTTGCTTGTACCATGCACATTGATGACAGATAGTAGGCATGTTGTGATTGCAGTGGGCTGCAGAGGACATAGCACCTTGTACAGCAGTACAATAGGCACATAATTGTGAACAATGTGCCTTCACTATGTTCCCCACTGGATGCCTGCAACATATGTGGTGCCATCAAATGTGATCCACAGAGGCCATACAATGCTGTACACATGTGCCCTGTAAGGACCGATGCCACTGACACAAGGGAATACCTGTATCATGCTATCAATGCAGGTGCAGTGTCGACCTGCTGACTATAAGCAGGTTTCACCACAACAGGCCAGTACTGGCATATCAGAGGATAGCAGTCTGTGTACACAACATGTGCCTGCCAAACCAGGTACACCTGTACATGTTACTGTACAGTATTGTGGGACATGCACATCCCAGGCAATGTCCATGTCAAGGACTATCAAACACAGACATGGCATGCATTGCAAAGCTATGTCCATACACAATTGTAACCAGGATGTCAGGTCAGTTCATGCAATACCCATCTGTGTGGGACATTGCAGACACTACATACCTGTACCATACTGCACACCATTGCTGGGTGGCACGATGCCAAGGATTACCTCACCCAGCCTTGTACAGCCATCTTGCACAGCCACCCACTACACACCCATGAAGCAATGCATACATGCATGTCAGTACTGGCACCTTGTGTCTGCATGTTGGTTATGATGATCCCAACCACAGTCACTCCCAGTATAACCCTCATTGGCATACCAACAGATGTCACACACATTCACATGCCCTAGCCCATAGAACCTCTAGATATCCCCTGTGATGCATGTAGTCCTGTGCATTACTGTAGTGTGGCAAACTAAGTAGTTAGGGAGTGTATTTGCGACCCTGGCAAAGAGTGTCAATGCGAGTCCATTAGAGAGTGTGGTTGTGGTGACAATGGCATCCATTCACATGGACAGCCATGTGTGCTACACCTAATGTATGTCTACTATAGCACTGTTGCAGATGTCTCTCAACAACACACATATATGTTCTTACAGCACAGATACATGTCGGCTTTGTGGCACATGTAATAACTGCATGCACATGTAATAGTAATGACTAGTCAGTCAAGGGTTTGACCCCTGAACTGGTAGGCATGTGGCAGACAATGCTTAGGGTTTAGTCTCCAAGCCCTTCTCTGATGTACTTTGTCTGTCCCTCCCACACACTCTCTGGTGGATGTGGAGGTGTACACCTGCTCAGCAGCAACATATGTATTGTAAGTGATGGACATGATCAGGTGATGGCCACTGCACCTATTGCAGTCCTCCTCTAGCTGATTGCATGTGGAACAGCTGTGATGATGTTCCCATAGCCATTTGCATGATAAACACAGTACGTTAGCTAGGAACATAATGTTGGTGTTTGGCCATGACCGTCGTTGTGATTGGTACCTGGATGTGGTGTTTTGAAACGGCATCACAGATGATATATGGATGTTCCTCAAACATTATGCACAGTGGGAAATAGCCTAAAGACAGGAGGGTAATGTGTCAGATATGACTACAGCATGTACATGTAGCTATGCTGCATTGAGACTACTGCCTGTTTAACATGTTGTGTGTGGTAATGGCTATTCTGCATGTTTTAAAACAGACATGACAGTGCACTGTTCGTGAGGGACCCCCATCTGTAGGGTCTTCTGTGGACTGGTCAGTGTGTGGAATCATTTGTTTCCTGTGTTACACACTGAACACACATCTGTGCACAGCAGGAGCATAGTGTGAGGATTGCAGACAGTACATGGTGATAGGGATGTGTTACTGCCATCACATCCCTAACTGGACATATGTCACATGAAACAGTGGTATGACAGACACTGTCTGGGGTTCCCAGTGACAAGCCAATAATGGGCAACTGTTCATAGTTGCAGTCTCACGTCTTCTACACATTGTACAGATATCATGCAGTATATATGCATGTGTTGTGCTCCCTCTGCAAATGTATACCATCTGTTGTGTTGGGTTGATGGTCATATCTATGCATACTGTTGTAAGTAATCCTGAATGCTGGTGTCTATTACTAAGCCATATCTGTGTTTAAATTGCAACACCATAGGCTGTATGGGTTGGGAGGTCCTGGCAGAACTTCCTGTCCCACTTCAGCTGACCATGGCACTGGACACCAGCACATCTAGGGCCCAGCCTTGGACCTCAACCTCTGTTGGCTCTGCACCACCTTCTGATGGTACCACCACTGAGGATGGGGCATGAATCCCCTGGGAGCAGGGCCAGACAGAAACATTTCTGCTGTCATGCGGTCCCAGACGTGGTGCGTTGGCGGCTCACTAAGGGGTTCTGAAGCCAGATACACAAGCTCAAGGACAGAGTGTCACATTTACAGGGTGAGGCTGCCCCTCCTGGACAGCTCCCAGCACTGCCTGCTTTGCAGCTGTTTTGGTGCAGTGGCGGCTGCCCATGGCTGGGGACCTCCGTCCCACTGTTCCCATGGGCTTTTGAATGCCAAACACCAATTCCCATCCGAGGTGTATCCCCCACATGTGTCATATACTGACCCTATATGCTGTCTTGTCTGTGATCCTACCCTACCTATCCTCCACGGGCATACAAACTCTCCTTCCCCCACATCCCACTCTCACCCTACGGAAACATAAGAGCAATTGGTACCTAAGACAACATTTGCCCGATACATAGCTGCCCATTTCACACACATTCTCACTGGACACATGTAATCATTGTAATATGCATCACAACATACTCCTGTTATCCTCACCCCTGTCCCTCAGGCGCACAATCCTGGTATGCACATCACTCCTAAATGGTCCAGGTACATGTGAAGTGGACGATCCCATTGTACACACAACCCTACCGGTCCCTCTATGGTTACCCCATTTACCTTTATCATGATGATGATGATGTTGCACACATCACCTTGCAAGAGTACTGTTCTCACATAATGATTGAATGACTGGACTGGTACTGTTGTGTTAATGTACATTACATGCACAGAGTGATGTATATGGCCAATGTACAACTGTTTGCGTGTATGACTGACACATGTCTGTCTGAGATAGTCTTGATATTACATAGGACAACACCACTACATAATACAGGGATCTCTGGTGTTTCCCTTTTCATTCATTTGTAATGCTTTGTTGCCACATGGTATGTTCCTGATATATCTCTATATATGTATGTACCTATATGCTGGACATAAGCACTCACACATACATCTACATGATGGGATACATTCCTATACTGTTGAATGACTGCGCTGTATGATATGTTTGTGGTACTGTCCGATGTCTGTATATCTGCCATGGTGTATTGGTAAATCACATTAGCTGTGTGTGCAGGGTCCTGGCTCCGAGCCTTGCAGAGGCCATTTATTTTGTTGCAGGGCAGAACAAGGCCATTGGATATGGAGGGATTAAGGCACATTAAAGCAGCTGTGAGCAGGTGTGAATGGGTTTGCGTGGTGTTAAGCAATGCTAACCTCTGGTTACAGCTTCTTACACTCAGTTAGCCTCTACATTACTTTACCAGTGTAATACTTGCATACTGGTGGCCAAACAGGCTTACACCCGCTCGCTCCCACACTTGCAAATGCACTGACATTGGGGCTTGCATCTGACATTTACGACATGGGATCGAGGACTGCAGTACTACCTTGTGATGTCTATTACATCAGATTACATGCCTACAGTATCGGGAATGGCTGCCCATTAGGCCAAGGCATGCCATTCGACTGTACGGAATCAGAGGCCTGTCCAGTGTTTTATTCATATAATTTTTGTGTTCATCTTACAATCTGCACCCATCTGGCTGATACAGGGGAACTGAAACTCTTCAATACAGACAAGTAATTGGGTTTTGGGACCCACATCCGTCAGCTGAGTCATGCTACTGCATATCTATTATTCTATCATTTTTCTAAGGTTGTCAGCAGAATATGTGCTTTCTGTGCCAATCAGACCCCTCATACGATTGGGGAAAAAATGAAGACTGAATCAGGGACACTGCATAACAACATCAGGGATACATTTAAGTCATTGGTGCTATTAACCTGACACAATGACAGACTCAGAGCATATGTATTCATACACATTGTCTGAGGTACATGCTGTTTATGACTCTTAATTGTTGTCGTTATTCTTTACGTGTAATCCATCACCTTTCCTCCTAATAGCAATAGTTCTAGGAGGGTTTAGGTGGGACAGAGTTAGAATCTGAGTCAAAATCAGGTACTTCCCTGGTAATCGGGGACAGTTCAATGGTATGATCTCTATGTATTCTCCCAATGGTTTACGGACTATCCAGTGGATGTGCTCTTAGGAGTTGAGAAGTATGGGCATCAGCTATGTCCATATCGGAATATTAATTACATCCCCGGGGTGGTCCTATTATGGCTCTGCCAGCCAACACCTGCATGCCTAGGCCCATAATTGCATACCCATAGTTCCCCCACCTGCCACTCCTGTACAGCACTCATCCTTACTGTGGGTGTAGGTGGGGTAAAAACACACCACTACACACTGCCCACTCTCCCCGTGTCAGGACACATGTTGTACTTTGTGTCGACCCATGGGTTATCAGGCTTGCACAACCTACTAGTCTGTGCACATCTACAGCCTGGTTTGATAAATCATTATCGGGACTGGCTCCGATCATTAATTTCTGGTGTCCCACAAAGGGCATCGATGTCTATGTTTCAAGTTTAGACCTTGCAAGTCTCTCCCACTGGTTGTATCCTGCCAGTGGTCTGGGAAGCAGTGGTGTGTTTACCTTTATTGTGTGTCTGTATGTCTCACAGGGACCTAGCTGGTGGTGGGGGGGGGTGATGCTATGAGTTACACGTTTGTTTATTAAACCTCCCACCACCATATGCACGGCCTGTGAACATATGCTACTCATAACTGCTGTACCATATCCCTGCTATATACATGTGCATATTTACTGTAACATATATATATATATATATATATATATATATATATATATATACATATATATATATATATATATATATATATATATATATATATATATATATATATATATATATATATATATATATATATATATGTTGTTGTATTTTTTGGCTTTTCCCGGTTAGGGGTCGCCACAGCGGAACTCCGGTCCGCTAATGACTGGCAGTTGATTTTACGTGCACCGAGGTTGCCAGCCCTGACGCACAACCTTCAATGAAGGTACGCCCATTCATGCATGTCTCCACACAGAAG
This sequence comes from Protopterus annectens, assembly GCF_019279795.1. Lineage (NCBI taxonomy): Eukaryota > Metazoa > Chordata > Ceratodontiformes > Protopteridae > Protopterus > Protopterus annectens. Next base: position 1,761,542,806 of record NC_056739.1, read on the forward strand.
ACACTTTAGCTGAGAATCAAACAGGTCAACGTCTTACTGTGAGGCGACAACGCTACCGCAGCACCACCACCACAGTTATATATAGATATATATATATATATATATATATATATATATATATATATATTTACATTTATATATACAGATATATCTGCGTATGTATGAATACATGTATATTTATATCTTGCTATATATATATATATATATATATATATATATATATATATATATATATATACACACACATATATATATACTCTAACAACATATGGGTCTATGGTTGTCTGCATATGTATATATTTATATGTGGGTATGTATCTGTATTCTTTCACTGTATGTATACATTCGTACTACGGTGAGGGAGAGGCATATATCTATGTTGCTATGGATAGATATACACACACACACACACCTCTACATATATACGTCTACATCTGGTTATTCCGTTCCTTGCCATATAGATTGCACTTTGCTTTAGTGGGTCTCACAGTGGGTGTGACTGCTCGTTGGGCGACGGCTCTGCCCAATGAACACATTTGCTTGCATCCCTAGGGCTGTCCATACACCTGCACATCTAGACCGATTAGTAGCTACCCATACTTCCCCCACCCTTGCCTCCTCAACAGCACCCATCCTTACTCTGGGACCTGGTCTGTTCTGGACACACCACTACATGCTGCCCACTCTCCACTTCACCAGACCCATTTCATACAATTGTCTCAGCCCATGGGTCATCAGGGTTACCCACCCTTGTATTCTAAGTCTGTATACACTGCAGACAAAATGGCCGGTCTATCACCTCATTTTCGTTTGGGCAATTTTTGGGGTGTCCTGCAAGGGACGCCCCAGTCTGTGTTCCATGATTAGAATCCACAGGTGCACTGTGTACCCCCCCGGTTGTATCCTGCCTGTGGTCTGGAGAGCACTGGATACTTTACATTGATTGGGAGTATGTTTCCTGTGTCCGGCTGTGGGGGGGGGGTGAGGACATGCTGCGTGTTTCATGTTTCTTGCCTGGGATCCTCACTTCCATTGGCTTAGCCTGTGAACATATGTCATTACTGTGCGCTGTTTCCTATCATAGCTGTATATCTCTGTATATCTACGCACACACACACACACACACACACACACACACACACACACACATATATATATATATATATATATATATATATATATGTATGTATGTATGTATATATATATATGTCTATGTATGTATATATATATATATATATATATATATATATATATATATATATATATATATATCTATATCTATAGATATATATACATATATGTATATGTCTGCAACTATATATATATATATATATATATATATATATATATATATATATATATATATATATGTATGTCTGCATATATATATATATACATATATAGATATATGTCTATACATATATGTGTATATATATATATATATATATATATATATATATATATATATATATATATATATATATATATATATATAGATGTGTGTGTGTGTGTAAACCCATACATACCCCGCGCAAACGCACTTACATTTCCCATACTGCTGAATAACCACCACTTACCACCACCCCTATATCCGGCAGCCATTATTCTGGGCATCATATAAAATTAGCAGCCCTTGCGTGGATTGGACCCAGGAATGGAAACACCTTAGTCACCGGTTTGACCACTATACCATCCATGGTACATTCTGTATGGATGGTAGTTAGGTTATATGACTTTACTACAGGCATTCCACACTACTGGCAACAAATGTGACAGTCGGTTGGTGTACATATGTATAGTACATGTTAATGTTCATATGTTTCTGAGAGACATATGTATACATTTGCAAGTATACATATTTATAAATAGGACACATACTTGACAACTACTTATATGCATGTATGTGTGATGTGTAGCTGTAGCTATGCATGTATAAGTATGCACATTTATAGATGTATGACTACATATCTGGGGTTGTACATGGCCATGTATATGAACACCTGCATCCGGGAGGGACGTGTTCCTTTTGTATACAGGGGTTGTGTGCATCATTACAATGTGGAACCTGGACAGGGTATATAATTTTTTGATGTGTACTATTTGGACGATGGCTATGTTGAAGCATCTAGGAAACATGTGAAAGGTATATATTCCTGATAATGTACATGGGGAGACGTGCATCATGGTCAGGTGTTTAATTCTGGGTCGTAGGTTATGCAGGACTGGCTGAAGGCTGAGCAGGGTTGTGGACAACTACTGCTAATGCAACTTGTGTCCGGATGCCTACGGGGCTGGACATCGTATCGTGCCACCAAGTCTAATCCTTAGAACAGACACTTATCCCATGAGGGATGGCCAAAAATTGTGGGCACCAATGACTCCCATTCTTTTGGCTATATGAAAATGAGGGAGGGTATACATGCATGGGATACCTAGATTGCAAGCCTGAGACTGCCTAGGGTGCGCCTAGGGTGAGACTGCCTACTAGATGTGAGTAGGATGCACTACGTGCAGATATGGCTGCGCCAAGCTAGCAGCCCAAGTATGGGTGGTTTTGGTGGACGTTCAGCAAGGGAGGGGGTGTGCTGTGGAGGGGATGATGGGTATTCAATTATGTATCCAGGTGTGTTGGGTCGGATGGCTCAGTTCAGGCCAGACCATTATATGGGTGTGAGCCGGTATAGTTTATGTACATGTGTATCGCACATTTTAATGTTCATATGTTTGTGGGATTGTGTTCTGCGGTATGGCCTGTCAGGGTGTATTGGGAATGTGAATGTATGTTCTTTGGTTTCCTTTCTGATTCACCCACTGCTCCCTCGTACACCTCCAGTTCACCTATTGTACATCTAACCCAGTCTCCCCTTGGCGAATTATTACATTACCCCCCCCCACAAATTCCACAAACACACCATCCATCCCTTCTCTGGGGACTGGCCCATGGCAGAGACAGCGGTACACATTGCGTACTCTATATATCTCTGGTACCAATATGGTTGTGAGGACAACCCTAGCATATTTGATCTTCCACATGCTGTACTTCACACACATAGGTACACGCAAATACTTATCTTTCATGACATGATAGGTAGACCCGGGTAATACCCATTCATCTTTGGGCCGTCCAGACAAGGACGACTCGGACCACGAATGGGCTGATATTGAGTGAATGCTCTGACCATTGCCATTGGGCTAGGCTTAGCAAAGGGCAGCAGCACGCAAACACGCTGCGTTTCACTTCCACTTGGTATAACAATCAACACTACAATGAAATATGGGCATGGGGTTTTAAATGTCATTGTTCGAGGGACGAGGGCTCAAAATTCAGCTACGTGCTTTTGTGTTTACTTTTTATTTTGGTGTTCACAGAACTCTCTTGTATGCTTTGCATACATTTCAGTATCCACAGACACTAACAGGAGTGATTACGATTAGAGGCAGGCTGTACTAATTAGCATTTTAGGCTGACCATCTGTAGCCGACATGTTCACGCCTCCATGCAGCGTTTAAACACACCCCCTGCACTCGTGCACATTTCCTGTGCATGTGGACATTGCGGCAGTGTGCCTTCATTAATATGCATATGGTGCTGCTGCACCATCTCTACACCGCATGGTCGGCGCAAGGCTAACGCCGTCCTTGCACCGAGCTTCATGAATCCTGGGGACTGTATTTGACAGGTACCTTTTTTTCAGCAGCCTTTCTTTGAAGGTCTTTCTGTTTGACACACAGTAGCATAAATTTCAAGCGTTTTCCAATCAGTGGAAGTGACATCTCTTCTCCTCTATCTAAAATTGCTTTTGCTGCTTCTGTAACCTGTAAAAGATATACTGGTCAATTTATTACAAATGCCACAGTAATAGCAATGATGAGCAACAACAATTAGCCTTAGAACTGTTCTGCTACTCTGCAGTTCACAAAGAAAATACATATTTATGTATTTGATTAGAGACACCTCGTTTACAAAAGGAACATATGCATCTTTTTTACTTCATTTAATTTCTTTTTTATACCGTTACATACACTGTGATTGCTAGATGCAGAATTTCTACAAGTTCCTGATGTAAATTCACACACAATTTGCTTAACATTGCTAAAAATGGTCAAAAATCTCAAAATTAATACTGTGAGTACTTACATGTCACCAATAAATAATTGTATTTTGTTTATACTTATCTTTAAGAAGGTCTCAACATTATAACATAGACATATTTAGGGATTTATTTTATTTTGCTTTAAGGTACAGCTTTCTTCAGTAATGCTAAAAAGCATAACTTCAAACAGAATCTTACTTTCTCAACAGATCAGTTTAGAGATGGGTTAGTATTTGGAATAGCAAACTTTCAAAATATGAAATGTGTGGCATTAGATCTGTTTATTTTAATAAACAAAGGGTTTTGTTTATTTAGTAGTTGTTGCCTGACCCTGTTAAAGGTGAAGCTCCAGTAGATGCATTGTAAAACCCATCTTGGCCAAATAAAGGTATTGATTGCTTCACCTCTGTGTTCCAGCTTCTGCCCATATGCAGTTGGTTAAATAGGAAATGACCAATAGAATATTTTACAGTTCTTATCAGGAGAATTATGTTGTGCTGTTTGCATTGTTGTCACATCTTCAAGGAGTGCTGATTTCTGCTGGTGATTTCTTTCTACTTTAATTGATAAGGAAGTCCCAAACATAATTTTTTTTTGGAGAGTGGCTAGCATTACAAATCACAGGACTTCAGACCAAAGGGGGGTGTTGTTGTTCACTGTTTTTAATTACTTTTTACTTTGAGGCAGAAATCGGTTTTCTTAGTAGATTACTAAATATTTTAATAAAGTGCTGTATTGGTTGCAGTCATGATTGATTAACATTCTTCTGCAAGTAGTTTCGATTTAAGCATATTGCAAAGTAACTCCCAAAGAGACAGTGTTCTTGTCACTACAGGATGTTTACTAACGTGAGAGTATGCAAAGAACTATACACATAACTTTGTCCTGGAGAACATAATATTGACTACAGGTTTAAAAAGACATGGCTTACTAATTTACAGATATGCAGAGAGACATGCACAGTTTGTTTAACTGTTATGTTCTGGTATGTATGCATTTTTATTATTTGCTGGATTCTTTATTGCTACTTATCGAGAAAAGCTGTTTTCTGGAGTCTAAAGGTTTGAAAGAGGTGTTTTATACACTTCAAGAATTGGGACACATTATGAGCAGTATACAAATCATAAAGCATTATCTTCTTCCCCTGTCATACTGTATTTGTATTTAATTTTTTATCAGTTAACATTAAATAATGTGCATTCAGTTACAGAATAGTATAGTAAATTCACAGAGAGCCATTGTTTGGTTTCTGTTACATGATGTACTTTTTTGTGAATCCACATAAAGGTCAGATTTTTTTTTTATTTTACATTTGTTTACCGGGGAGGTCCGACAGGACAAAGCTGACCATTTTTAGCAGAGGCCCAGGGAGAAAAGCTCCAGAACAATTGCAAACATACTATACATAAGATATTTACATGAGCATTGTGGTTTACACAGTTATAAAATATAGCAGATAACATATGATTGCATAAGATATTTACATAAGCATAGAGGTTTAGACATACAATTAAAAGTATAGTAGGTAGTATCCAATTGGATATTTGGATCAGGGCTGATGGAATACTTAAGGATTCTTGGGAATTTTTGAGAAGTATAAATAGTAACATGTATTCAGATTCCCTAATATTTGTAACTCTGGACATACAAGATTTATTTAATGTGATTCCACATACTATAGGTTCAGAATGGTTCCAGGAGGCGATTAACCAACATGGGAACCTGGACCATAATACCTTTTTGTTGTACACAGAACTGATGGATTTGGTATTGGAACAGAATTTTATATTTTTTGAGGGTGAGTTGTTTAAACAGATCCGGGGAGTGGCTATGGAGGCAAATTGTGCCCCCACCTATGCCAATATTGTGCTAATGGTATGGGAAGAGAAGTTTGTGTTCCAATCTGAATATGCACAATATTGGGCACATTATAAACGCTACCTGGACAATATCTGTATTTTTTGGAAAGGTTGTGAGGATAAACTAATGGAATTCATACATTACCTAAACCACACCAATGAGTTTTTGAAATTTACCGCTCATATTACACATGACCATATGAATTTTTTGGATGTTACTATTAAAAAAGACATCCTAGGTCAGGAGTTTACATCAGGTGTATATAAAAAGGAAACTTTTTCTAATTCATATTTATACTTTACCAGCTCCCACCTGTTTAAGCAGAAGAGAAGTATTGTTAAGGGACAATTCGTCCGTAGCTGTAGGATGACTTCCTCTGATTTGGACTTCGAGCAAGAAAGTCAGAGAGTTAAAGAAATGTTTATATCTAGAAAATATGCCAATTATTTAGTAGAAGATGTCCTGGGCGATGTAAAAAATGGTAGAATGGGTAGGTTTGCCCCCATTTTGGGAATAGGAGACACTGGTGTGGTAGTTCCAATAGATACACAGGGTAACCAACAACAACATCTAGGGTTAATGTTACCAGCAAGGAATCCAAGAAAGTTTGGGGGCAACTATGTTATGTTCTATAACCAGAATACATCTAGGGTTAAAAACATTATCACCCAACATTGGAGTAGGTTAAGTGCTATTCCGAGTTGGATGTTTTGTTCACAAACACTTTAGGATTTACATACAAAAAAGGTAGGAACCTTAAGGAATTACTGGAGCACAATGGTACCATTGTTTCACGTAAGAACTTACAAATGTGGGTCTTGTGCATAATGTCCTTATATTATTAGACAGGCTTCTGTCTATATTCTACAAAGAGAGTATCAAATTAGAAGTAGTAGTTTTTCCAATTGTAACAATTTGGGCTTGATTTATCTAGCCTTATGCAAAACCTGTGGTGCATTCTATACTGGAAAAACTACTCGTAAATTCAGAAGAAGGATTTATGAGCATTTATATGCTATTAGAACTCAGGACATTAATAATGCCTTGTTTAAACATACCATGATATGTCCACAAGCAAAATGTTTTTTTTTCGTTGTGGAAATGGCTCAATGTGACATGAGGGGAGGGCCTTGGGAAAACAGGATAGAGGTGAGAGAAATATGTTGGCAGTTGTTATTGGAAGCCAAAAGATTCCCAGGGCTCAATGAACATATATCAATTGCCCCCATTTTAAAAATGAGAGCTGCAAAATTATAAAGCAAGTGTATATATTGTTTTGCAAGTTCATTTGTAGGTTGTTTGCAGTTCATTTATTTGTTCATATACTATATTTTTTAGTATTTTTTAGCATATTTTAGTATTTTGTATTCTTTAGTAAAACAGTTTTTTAAAACTATATATATTCACACACACACACACACACACACACACACATATATATATATATATATATATATATATATATATACATATGCCTTTACAAAGATAACATGAATAGCAGTATGATTTATTTGTGTTAAGCTGTCAAGCTATCATGAATTTTAGATTTTAATTGGTTTTAATTAAATAAGTGTTTTAATTCTTGATTAAATATTGGGAGGGGTATATAAGCAGGCACAGCTTCTTATTCATTTATTTCTACATCTGATGAAGTCGAGTGGACAAAAATTCATTGTATTGTGTGGCATTTATGTGAATAAATTCGCTGTTGCTTTCACCAACAGGCTTGTGGCTTTATTACCTCCTGCCTCTTTGGGTGCCTGGTTTGTACTTTACTGGTTCTTGATTTTGTGGCACCCATTCCTTTGGAGATTTTTTGGGTTTTTTTGAACATATGATTGTTCATACAGTATGTTTTGTAGAGATAATGTTGAAGATGTACTACAGATAAGACAAGAAAAGAAAAACTAAAAAACACTAACCAGATTGTCAAAGCAGGAGAATATAGACAAGTTCATGTGAGGTTCATTGACATTTTGAGGGAAACTGTGAAGACTGCATAAAGCACATATTCCTATCCAGAATTCATACCTCAGTCTCAACCTCTTAGAGCAAAAAATCTGGACAAAGCCTAAAATGATGGCGGAACAAGTAGGGACAGATTTTAAATATTGCTCTTACAAACTTAGAAAGTTGATAGAATAATAGATTTTGCATTAGCATGAAATTTCTGAAGGATGTGGAGTCTTAAACTCAAATGTTTATCATTATTTAATGACTTCAATCCTCAGCTATTTGCCAGAAAAGTACAGATTTTAGGAGGAACACACAAAAAATATGAGGCAAAAATCTGGACATTCTGCGAAAATCTGTACAGTTGAGAGGTATGTGCTTACTGCAGTATTAAATTTCCTTGCATAAACTTGTACAAAAGCAAAAATTAACTAGTTTTATGTATTTATTGTTTGTTGTTCTCTAGGTTAGCATGATGCACATGTTTATCATTGGTGTAGCTGAAACACATCAGAAAATGTTTTTTTTTTTTTTATCCCACTCCTGACACTTTTTTTTTTTGTTCAGTAACTTCATAGAAGCGCTACAAGATATTGAATACAAAGGTAGTAGTAGCCCATCGGATTCTTTAAGTTGTCTTACAACTTCAAAGCCAATACATCAGACAAGAAGCGAGCATTCAGATATAGTAGCAATATGATATAGTTGATTACTGACGGCAATTTGTTTTCAGAATTCTTCACGTTGTAGGTTTTGCATCATCTTAGGATGCAGATAAAATAAGTTGAACATAGCAGTGTTACTGTTAGAAAAACGAGACGTCAGTGAAGAAACTAATAAGTCAAGATAGGGAATATATATACTTGTTCTGTAATAACTCTCAAAATCCACACCTACTGTGTTTGCTCGGTGTGTCGACTGCAAATCCTTGGTAACACTAACTCAATACCAAGTTTATCTGCTAGTGATCTTGCCTTACTGAGAATGTCATTCCTAAAGTGCTCTTCAGCATGGTTGCAGTGCTCCTTGAATATTTGAATGAGTCTGTTGATGTGTTGTTGAGCCTTTACTATATCAAGTTGAACAGACTGAAACATCTGAGCAACAGGCTCAAGAACTGATGAGTAATTTGCAATAATAAAGAGAGAAATCAGAAATGTGCATGAAGAGCAAGCACTGAGTAACATATGTACATTTTGCCTGGTTTCACCATCAGTGCACTTCTGAAGATCAGCCAGGTAGTCAAATATTTTCTCAAAGTTCTGACTAAACACATGAATGGATTTAAATTTCTAGGTCCATCATGTCTCACACAAAAGAGGTATATTTGGTAGCAATGCTAATTATTTTGGACTGTCATGGAAAAAAGTAATAATCTTCTCGATAACATCAACAGCACTATGTATTTCAGGAACATCATTCAGATAACTGACTAAAAGGTTTAGTCTGTGAGATCCACAGTGGACAAAGGCTGCTTTTGGATACTTTTCATGAATCTTTACCTGAACACCATTCTGGATGCTTGCTATTATGGTGCATCCATCATAGCCTTGTCCGAGTAATTTTTTCCAGGCCTAGACCGTACTTTATGCATTCACTGATAATGACATTTGATACAGACTGTGCATCTGTCACAACAATAGGAACAAAAACCTTAAACTCTTCTCGAATACAATCATCATCAACAAACCGAATGCCCAATGACAACTGTTCAATGTCTGAGATATCTGCAGTTTCATCTGCCAATACACTAAATCCAACTGCCCTGTTCGCTGCACAATCTCCTTTCGAGGTACGTGTTCGTATTCTAACAACAGCTCATTTTGCACTCTATGGGATGTGTACCAAGCATTTCCTGCAGCTGTTTCACTGTGCTGTTTCAATACTGTCACCAGCTTCAATACGAAAATCTAACAAGTAACAAAAATTTCCACCAGAGCCTTCTTTTCCACAGAGAGGAATGTCATGGGTTGCACAGTAAATAATGGTAGATAAAATTGGTTCCAATTTATTTAGGTTCTCTGCAATTTGTTTTGCTACTGCTGCATTTAACTGTGGAATAACAGCTGTTTCTGGCTACTGTCATGTTCGTGTATGAGAAAAATTGGCAGCTTCTTCAGTAGAACCTTGTGCCATGATGACTGCATGTAATTTCTTGCAAGTCACATTGAAGGCATTATATTTTGTGCACGCACTAGTGATGAAGCTGCCTTGCAACCCACGGTGAAGTGACTGAGGAAATAATACACAAGTTACACAGAGTGGGCCTTTCAAGAGGAGAATATGCAAGCCACAGTGAGTACTGAGACAACCAACTATATCTGAATATAGCTGGTTAATAAATAATGACATGCATTTCAGTTTCAGACTTCATGTCATCCAGAAAATGCATTCTAACACAAATCCTTTTATTCTAGCAACTTTCTAAATGTGTCCCTAGTTTTGGGCCTTTATTCCCAAAGATATTGAGAGGAATGGTGTGTATGTGTGTCTGTATGTATAAGAAGGAGGAAGCATACCCCTCAGCTATCCAGGTTTTTGGAGAATGTTCAGATTTGTGCCCCATATTCCTCCTAAAATGCATTGAAATTGCTAAATAATGATAGCCATTTGAGTTTTAGATGTCATATCCTTTAGAAAAATACATAATAACATAAATCCTGTTATTCTAGCAATGTTCTAAGTTTGAGAGCAATATTTATAATCTATTCCTATTTATTTTAGGCTTTGTCCAGATTTCTTGCACTAAGAGGTTGAGGTGTGTGTTAGAGGGAGTGAAATGCCCTAGTTAGTTAGCACATGGAATTTGTTTTCAGGTACATTTTCAAGGAATTGTTCATAGGTTCATAGGTTGGTACTAGGCTATCGGCCCGAGAGCCTATACAAGCCTAGCCATAACAATTCCATGGCTATTTCTTCCCAGACTATTTACTTCCCTAGTCCCCTGTCTAGCAGGGCATCTGATGTGATCCCTGGGGAGAATTTCCTTTCTCCCATCCAATCATCAAGGTTCCTTTTGAAGAGGGTCAAGGAGGCGCTCTGATTGACATGTATGGGCAGTCTATTCCAGAGTCTGGGGAGTCTCTAGGTCAGGAACTTATCCCTTCAGCATGTTTTGTTTATTGTGATGACCAAGGTTTCGATCCCTGGAGCGTGTGGCTTTGAGGGATTGGGATTTCTTTAAGTGTAGCATGTCCAACAGCTCTGGGTTTGACATGGCCTTGTACGTTAAGCAGAGATCGCCTCTGAGTAGATGATATGCGACAGAGTATTGCTGGAGTTTTTTAAGGTGGTCAGCATAGGGCATTTGCTTTAGGCCTGTGATTCTTTTAGTGAGGTATTTCTGCAACATTTCCAGTTGTTGCAGATGTTTTGAGAGGTACATACCAAATGGGGCATTGTATTCTATAATGGGTCTAATAAGGGATGCGTACAGTGGGAAAATGACCTCCTTTTTTCTGGATGAAAAGCCCTTAGTGATGAAGTGTGCCACATAGAAGGATTTCCTGACTGCTGTGGTGATGTGGTTATTGAAGGTGAGACCACTGTTCACCTGTGTCCCTAAGTCTCTTATCACACTTTCAGTGTTTAGTGTACTGCCACCTATGTTGTAATTCATGGGTACATGTTTTTTTCGCAAAGGGGATAACTATACATTTCTTGTCATTGAGCTTGAGCCCATGGCTCTGGCACCAAGTATCTGTTTCTGTAAGGCCCTTTTGTAGAGTATCCACATCATTTGGGGATTCAATAATGGCTCCCAATTTGCAGTCATCTGTGAACTTTGTTAGCCAGAGTCCCTTAGTGTTGGCCTGTGCTTCAGAGAAGTAGATGCCAAACAAGAGCGGTCCCAGGACTGAACCTTGAGGTACTCCACTTTTCACTTGTTGGGAGCTGGATTTGCAGGTAGCTACTTTTACAGTGTGGGTTCTGTCAGTAAGCCAGTCGGCAATCCATCGAGTGACATAGGGATTAATTCCCAGCTTGGTAAGTTTATCAATGATTCCAGAGTGGGGGATGGTATCAAAGGCCTTGGCAAGGTCCACATAGGCTGTGTGGACTGCCTTACCCTCATCCACGGCTCTGGAGACTGATTCAAAGAAGTTAATCAGGTTCCGGAGACATTAGGGATTACCCTCCTGCTCAACAGAGGCACAGCAAAATAATGAGCAAAAAATAATGGGTAAAGGATAAGGTGGTAAGCCACGAAACCACTAAAAGGCTAGGCTTGTAAATGCCCTCGGGCAGATAGCCTAGTATGAACCTATGAACCTATAAGATTGACTGTTCACGAACCCAAACTGGGTGGGGTCCAGTGTTTGAAGGTTGCCAATATCTTTGTTATAAGTTCCTTGATAATACGTTCCATGGCCTTACAGATCAGGCTCATCAGACTGATGGAGCAGTAGTTCCCAGGATCCAAGGTGGATCCTCCCTTGTGGAGTGGGATAACTGTAGCTGTGCGCCACTCAGTGGGCACAAAGCCTGAGGTGAGGGTATGATTAAACATGACACTTAGGTGAGGTGCCAGTTCATTTTGTAGTTCATGTAGTACACAGCCTGGGATGTCATCTGGTCCAATGGATGCTGTATTTCTAACTTTGGAGAGTGCATTTTTTACCTGTGTGGCCATTATTACCAGTATTTGACAATCTTCCGGTATTGAGATGGGCCATTTAGGGGGTGAGAGGGGGGGTGAAGTTGGCACTGAATCGATCTGCCAGGGTATTGGCAATATCCTTGGGATCAGTATATTTAATGCCATTCTGCTGTAGCTCAGAGCAGATCTGAGCATTGACATTTAGATTCTTGACATAGTTATAGAATGCCTTGTGGTTGTCCTTGGAATCTTTGGCAATTTTATTTTCATAACTAGCTTTGGAGGATTTTATGAGGGATCTCAGCTTCTTAGTGAGGCTGGTAAAGGAATTTTTTGCAGCATGGAATTTTCCTCTTTTCTGCAACAATTTCTTCCTCATTTGATTTTCCTCTTTTCTGCAACAGTTTCTTAATTTTGTTGTAAAGTTTGTTTATGGCAGGGGACCACCAGATTGGCTTCCTTTTTTTGGAGGAGAGTATCTTTGTTCTGTTTGGGATGGCACGATTCATGCACAATTGATGTGCTCGTACAGAGCCTTAGTGTAAGACTCAGCAGTTGAACTTTCAGTTCCCATATGCATGGTTGTCATGAAGTTTGTAACTTCTGACTTGAGTAGCATGAAGTTGGCTTTGGAAAAGTTTTTTATGGATGTTTCCTTGCTGGGGAGTGGGGGTCTGATGTGGATGTTTAGGTTGATTAGCTTATGGTCTGACCTGACCAATGAGGGGGTGACCATAGGTGTGGAGCATCTATTTCCCATGCTGGTAATTAACAGGTCTAGGATATTGGAGCCCCTGGTGGGACTATGGATTAGTTGAGCCAGGCCATTGGAATTTATGAATTCCAAGAACTGTTGGGCAAAGGTGAGTAGTTTTCCCAGGTAATGGCAGGGTAGTTGAAATCACCCAGTATTAGGGTGCTTGGTTGTATCTTAATATTTTCCAGTATGTTTAGAAAGATGTAGTGGAATCTTGGGGCATGGTGGTGGATCTGTAGCAAGCTAAAATTTGGATTTCAGTCTTAACTAGTGTTAGTTCCACCTGGAGAATTTCAGATGCATTGTTTTGGGCAACTAGCCAGGTGGTGTGAATATCTTGGTGAATATGGACACTCCTCCACCTTTAGTGTTTCGATTCTGGTTTGGTGGCCAAAAAGTGTGGTATGAGTTGTAGCCATGTATTGCAGGGATGCTCTTTGGAGCCTTGAATCAAGTCTCAGTTACTGCACAAATATCAATGTTCTCAATTTTTAGGAGTGCCTCAATAATGTGCATTTTGAGGTTTAGACTTCTAGCATTGAGTAGCATTATCTTTAGATTGTGCATACTCGTACCTGTTATGGTGGTGGCTTTGTCCTTTGAACTTTGCCTAAAAAAGGCACTATAGAGGTGGCAAGAGCCTTAGCCATTAACCTGAATCCCAGGGGCGACAGGTGCAGTCCATCTCTGGCAAAGTATCATGGTCTGTCGATCATGTCATCCTAGGCAGAGAGATAATGGATCCCCTTTGAAAGACACCAGAAGCTTAGCCAATTGTTGAAGTCAATCATTTTGTCCTTATATTGTGGTATCATTCTGGGCGAAGGCAGGATGCTACTCAGGGCTAGGGTCATACCTTCCTGGGCCACATGATCCGAGAGCTCTTCCATGTCTCTTTTCATGTAGTCCAGGTATGTCTCAAGTCATTCACTCCAGCATGGACAATGACAGAGTCATATTTGTACTTGTTGTGGAGTGACTTTAGTGCATGAGTTATGTGGCAGATCCTGACACCCGACAGGCAGCTGACTGTAATTTTCTCCTTGTTCAGCCTGGTGAGTGGGACATCAGTGTGCTGGACTATAGAGTCACCTATGACTAAAGTGTTAGGTACATTGTCTTGCCTTAGGGACTGTTGCTGGATGGCACACTGGTGTTGTGAGCTATGTGACACTTTGGTTGTAATTGGTGTTTGTTTGCATTTCAGCTTCAGAGGTCCATGTTGCTTTGGCATGTTACAGTTAAGGGCCTCCGCATATATGGATTTAGTGTTGCTATCAGTGGGTGTTGATGGTGTGAGTTTAGAAGGGCTATATGTTGCTTGAGGTGTAGTGCGGGTGTTAACCTTCTCCTCTTGACTGTCTAGCACAATCTTGGGTGGAGAGAGCTTTGCTTCCAGTTTGGCTATGTAAGTGCATCTCTCACAGGTTGTAGTGTTGGGTGGTAGGAGGAGAGGGTTGTCTGTGTACATGAGGCAATTGCTGCATTGCCCCAGTATGCCCAGATTCACCAAGTGGACAGGAGAAATCACTGGATGCTGACGCTTGGACATGCCTGGTTTGGTGCTTTTTTTTTAATTACAGGAGCTGTTTCCCCTTCCCTTAGCAAGGTACTTTGCAGTTATAGGCTGTTTAGTGCCCATGATTAATTTTTCCTTAATTAATTATGAATAATGTCTCCTTATTAATAAGGAGAGTTGAGTGCTTGTATCAGTTTAAGGCTTCCTAGTGCTTTCCAGCAGGTATTAGAGCAAGTGCTAGTCACAGGGATGCTTAAAGGTAAGATGAAAAAAAATTGTTATTCTAAACACTGCAGTGAGCACTAGAGACATTAGATGTGAAAGTAGGTAACTTAAGTTTTACCTGTCTAAAAAGTTAAGTTTTAGTGAGAGTCACTATTTTTAAAACAGCAATATAGATTGAAAGGGGGTGATCACTTTTGTATTCTGGTACTATGGAATACAGTAGGATGGCCAATAAATTTAAATAGTTGAAGGGAAGTGATAATGATAATGTTCTGCTTACTCACACAAGCCAGTGAAAGCAGAGAGGAGATGAGATATATTGTCAAATTAACATAAGAGGCAGGCAAGTAGAAAGACAGTGGTATTTAAGAACAGAATAGTAACAGGGTGGGCAGGTAGGAACATTTCTGCCTGACTCACAAGAGGCAGAGCTGTGGTCTCTTTTGAAGTTTTAATATGCAGTTAAAAGCAGAATACAAGTGAAACACAAGGTAAAGAAAACAAATCACAGTATTCAAATATAAAAAGGCAATAAACTAATACAAAATACAACAAATAAAAAGCAAACTAACCTTTCCTTCACAGCAAAGTGTAGCAGAGTCGGGGTGAGCCTTTATAATAAAGCTCTGAAATGTTTTATTTTACCTCTTAAATAGAAGGTTTCGTTCCTAGCTCCAACCCCTCAGTTCACAAATGATTAACCTTAAGTGACCTCTTCTATCTTATGTATGAGTCCTTAATTGATCAGTTCTAATTTCTGCCTGACTCACAAGAGACAGAACTGTGGTCTCTTTTGAAGTTTTCATATGCAGTTGAAAGCAGAATACAAGTGAAACACAAGGTAAAAAAATAAATCACAGTATTTGAATTATAAAAAGGCAATACACTAATACAAAATACAACAAATAAAAAGCAAATGAACTTTTCCTTCACAGCAAAGTGTAGCAAAGTCTGAGTGAGCCTTTCTAATAAAAAAAGATTCAAGGGAATAGAAGTTTACTGCTGCTCATGCTAAGTCTGCTTAAAATATGCAACTGTTTTGTTTAGCAAATGTTATTACTATTGTGGTATAGAATTTGAAAGCAGTGTTAGTGGCACAGCAGGTAGCATACTTGCATCTTGATACAGAGAGCTATAGGTTCTACTCCCACAGCATGTAGATTGGTATTTTAAAGGGGTGGAGTGCTGCAGTCCTGAGTATGTCCTCCTTTGGATGAGATGCCTAATGACTATGAACTTGTTTTTCAGCTTATCACCCATTCCCTATTTCAATATACCAGCTTACCATTTTTTTAAATATAACATCGGTAATTTATTCTTCAAAGGCAGCAGGCATTGATTTTGTAGATGGAATACTGAAATATAAAGTTGTTTTCTAGCAACAACCTCTTCATTAGTTTCAGATCTCTATAATGTGGAAATATTCAGATGACTTTTACTTCTGCGGAAATTGTGCATGTTGACTGATATTGGTGGATTATAATGACAAGATGTTTGAGTGGCCTTTTATGGTTGAAATGAAATTGGGCAGTTTGCCATTATTGGTTCATATGTTTTATTTCATTGCTTACTGGGAAAATGTTCAAAACTATAAATTTAAAATACATTCTATCAAGTGGTGCTGTATTATACAAGGGATATAATTCAATTATTATATATTAGAATTGATTCACTTTCCTGATTGTATTAAATAACTTTTGCATGGTCCTAAAATGTGTGCAAGGAGCCAATGATTTGAAAACAGCCCAAAGGTAAACTTAACCTGCCAATGGCCAGATGCATTTTCTTTAAATGTGGGTTTCAATGCTGTTTCAGTTAATGTGACTTTCAAAAGGTGGAGAAGTTTTAATGCCAAGGCTGTTTTCATTGTAAGACTATTACTTCCTTTAGCAAATGTCTGTCAGTGTTTCTGCTATAAAATTTGTAAATTAAATTGGAATATCTGTAATATCATAGAAGTAAGGCATAAAACAGTATGCACATAGAGTTTGAACAGTGTGTTTGGCAACTGGTGAGAAATAGCCAAGTAATGGGACACTGAAATGGCTGCGTGGCGGGGACTGGGTGGGGGGGCTGTGTGGGGGGTGTGGGTGGAGCTCTGGGTTTGCACCCCCCTGCAAAAAAATCCTGTGGGCTCCCTTGTTAAGAAGGTATTGATTAGAGCTGTATACAGTTTGACAGAGGTGTAGAGAGATATGAGAGAGGAGAGAAAAGGACAGACTGAGGGTTTGTATAGTAAGATATGAGGAAACTGCAGCTGGGAAAGGAGAAGAAGCTGGGGGAACTCAAGCCATTTAAGTTGTTTTAAAGCAAGGCTGTGATGGGATTTTTATGGTTAATCGCTGGCAAATTGAGCTATGTTGTTATACATTTATTCCAGTTTGGTAATTAAGGTATATTGTAGAAATGTGAGTATAGGAGAGGCATACAAAAGACAGGGTAGAAGGAAAGCCAGTGCCAGAGAGGGTTTGGAGTTAGAGGCAAGGAATTTTTTGTTTTAATTTTAATTACATAGAGACAATATATGTCAATGAGTTTGTTCCTTTGTCCACCATGAATTCTAATTTCTTTTTAATTTATTCTTGAACTAGGCTGAGAAGCGTGTGCATGTGTGTAATGCTACAAGTGACTACACGATCTCAGGAAATATACCTGATAGTGTCTGGACTCAAACCCTGTACCTTGGTAGCAGGAGCCTGAATTCCTTACCCACCACCACATGTGAAAGTTTTGTTTCATATCGCTGTTCTGTTCCTCATAAAATATGTGGTTTTCTGGAAAATAATAACAGGCATTTGAATTTCAGACTTCATATTCTTCAGAAAGTACATGGTAACACAAAACCTTTTATTCTAGCAATTTTCTGTTTATAAGATCATTGTTGGCTTTGAATTGTTGGCAAAGAAATGCATGGTAATAACGCATTTTATTCTAGCAACTGTCCAATGTTATACAAGCAATGTTTAAAATGTGTCTCTAGTTTTTGGGCTTTTGCCCCCCCCCCAATAATTTTTGGCTTTTTCCAGACTTCTTGTGCTTCAAAGTTGAGAGATACAGTTGAGTCTTGAGTGGATTTTACAAAGAGCTGAGAGCTTGAAGAGAAGTTTAGTGCTGCTTATGCTAAGTCTACTTGCATTGTTAATAGCACAGCAGGTAATACACTTGCTTTTTATGCAGAAGGCTGTGGGTTCTACTCCCACAGTATATAGGTGCATTGCTGATACTGTACTGTGTTGTACTTTTAATGGGGGTGGATGCTGCAGTCCTGAGAATATCCTATTTGGTGGAGATACCTAGTAACAATTAATCTGTTATCAGTTTGCCATATATCCCCAATTGCAATATTACTAGCTTATCATTTTTTTATGCAACATAGGAAATATATTCCTCAAGGGCAACATGCACTTTATTTGTAGATGAAACAATGAAATATAAAGTTGCTTGCTAGCAGCAACATCTTCATTAGTTACAGATCTCTTTAATGTGGAATTATTTAAATGACTTTTACTTCTGGAGAGATTGTGCATATTTACTGATACTGGTGGATTGCAGACATTTGAGTAGACTTTTATGTAGGAAATGTTCTGAATTGGGCAGTTTTGTCATTAATGTTCCAAACAATAAATTTAAAACACCTTATAACAACTGTACTGTATCATACAAGGAATATAATTTAGTATAATCATGAAGGTGCACCAAGGAACATATGTATGTTTTCTGTGCAAAGGGCCTATGATTTGAAAACAGCCCAAAATAAATCTTTATCTGCCACTAGCCAGATGTATTTTCTTTGAACGTGGGTTTCAGTGCTGTTTCAATGATTGTGAGTTTCAAGGGCAGAGAAGTTTTAATGCTAAGTCTATTTTCATTGCAAGACTGCATTGCTTTGCTTAGCACATGTCTATTAGTGTTTGTGCTGTAAGATATAAAATACAACTTTTAAATGAAATAGGTTCATAGGTTCATAGGTTTATACTAGGCTATCTGCCCTAAGGCATTTATAAGCCTAGCCCAAATTTATGTGGCTTACGCCACACCTTATATGAAAAAATACTGTGCCCATTAGTTTGTTGTGCTTCTGTCCAGCAGTGACACAGAGATGATTCCCGGGATAAACCTACAATCTCCCATCCACAGGTCAAGATTTCTCTTGAACAGAGCCAGCAAGGTGCTCTGCCTCACATGGATTGGGATTTTATTCCACAGCATAGGGATTCTCTGAGTGATAAATCTATCCCTCCAGCATGTCCTATTTATATCCGTGCTAAGGTTTAAGTCACTTGCTCTAGTGGTTTTGGTGGATTTGGATTTTTTGACGTGGAGCATGTCCATTAATTCCAGGTTGGACATGGCCTTGTATGTCAGGCACATGTCACCTTTGAGCAGATGGTATGCAACTGAATAGAGCTGGAGTTTCTTCAATCTGGCAGCATATGACAGATTTTGGAGTCCCTTTATCCTTTTGGTGAGGAACTTTTGGGGTCTCTCCAATTGCTGCAGATGTCGGGTGAGATACATCCCGAATGGGGCATTGTACTCGATCATTGGTCTGATAAGTGAAGAGTACAGGGGAACAATGACCTCACTAGATCTGGATGTGAATCCCTTCATGATCAGGTGGGCAATGTAGAAGGTCTTTCTAACCACTTTAGCAATGTGAGTGTCAAAGAAAGGCCACTGTCAACCTGGGTCCCCAGGTCCCTGATAACCTCTTCTGTGCTTAGTGGATTGCCACCTATATGGTAGCTTGGGATTACCTTGTTTTTCCCGAAGGGTATGACTATACATTTTTTGGCGTTTAACTTCAGGCCATGGCTCTGGCACCAGCTATCTGTTTCTGTGAGTCCCTTCTGAAGGATATCCATGTCCGATGCACTTTCCACTATGGCGCCCAGTTTGCAGTCATCTGCAAACTTTGTCAGCCAAAGTCCTCTCATGTTGGCCTGTACTTCTGAGAAGTAGATGCCGAACAATAGGGGACGAAGGACTGAGCCCTGTGGGACACCACTTGTGACTGGCTTGCAGTCTGACATAGTGCCAGCAACTCTAACCCTGTGGGTTCTGTCCTTAAGCCAGTTTGCAACCCATCTTGTGACATATGGGTTTACATTTAAGCTGATAAGTTTTTCTACAATACCCGAGTGGGGTATTATGTCAAAGGCCTTTGCAAGGTCAAGGTAGGCTGTATGGACTGCCTTTCCCTCATCAATGGCCTTGGTGACTGTTTCGAAGAAGTCAACCAAGTTCAAAATGCATGATCTGCCCTTGACGAAGCCAAACTGGGTCGGGTCCAATGTCTGCAAGTTCCCTATATCTTTGTTTATGAGCTCCATTATGATCCTCTCCATAGCTTTGCAGACTAGACTTGTTAAGCTTATGGGGCGGTAATGCAAATCATTGTAGAAGTAAAGCAGTTTGCACACCACAGCGTTTATGGTAAATGGGGCAAAATAGCCAAGTAATGGGACAATTGAATAACTGCATGGGGGTGGCCCCATTTGACCATTATTTTTTGCAGAATGAATAGATTTTTGCTTCTTATTTTTGGTTTGTTCCTCATAACATTTGTGTTTTTTTATCAAATCATTTAGGAATTAAGTTACTAAATAATGACAGATGTTGGGTTTTAGACCTCATGCCCTTCAGAAAAATGCATGCAAGACCTGTTATTCTGTCAGCTGTCTAAGTTTATACAAGAGCAATTTTTAGTACTGTTTGTATATTCCCCAATATATTTGACCTTGTCCAAATTTCTTGCATTGAGGTATGCACAAATAAATCACTTTATAGAATTAGGTATATCCAAACCTCTCATCTGCCCCCAATGTTGGCTCAAAATGTTGCTCTCCCGTAATAATCCCTCTGCAAAATGTCAAATTTGAAAGAAAACAGAGGGTTTACAATTAATAAATAATTGTAATGATGGAGTTATAGATTGCTTTTAACTACAGAAATGCATGTAGATTCTCTTATTTTGTCGGCTGCTGAAGTTAGCAGTACTGATATTTAAAAAGTGCCCCTTTGAGAGGTTCCCAGCTGTATTGTGTGGCTATTTTATATTTTTGCATCACATTTTTGGTCCGTTTTTCATAAAATTGTGGTTTTCTGGCAAATTAGTGGCAAATCAGTAAAGACTGAAGTAGGAAAATAGTGACAGATATTTGAATTTTAGATTGCATACCCTTCAGAAAATTTATTCTAATGCAAGACCTAATTATCTTTCTAAGTTTATAAGAGCAATATTTAAAAATTGTCCTAATTTTTTGGCCTTTGTCCCACTTCTATTTATGGCTTTGTCCAGATTTCTTGCTCTGAGGTTGAGAGGTATGACAAATGTGTCAGTGCCATCACTGTCAGCCAGAGACATTTCAAATTGTGACATACTTGTTGCAGCCCACTCCCCCACATAGTGACTCTGGATGTGTTCAAGCAAGCCAAGGAGCAGTTATGCAGTGTTAAGTGTGCAGAGTATCCCCCTATCCAAGGTAGACACAAGTACTAGAGTGGCTTTTCATCTGTCCTTGATTTTGCAGAATGTTCTGGTTTTCTGTCATATTTTTATACTGTTGATTTATGCTGCTTCTTATTCTGAAATGCATGTTGTTGCAGTACCTGTTGCTCTGTGTTTAAGTAGCAATGCTTTAATGGCCATCAGGCAAGTTTGTCTGAGACTATAAGATGCAAGTAAGCTTTAAGAAAAATACTGTTAAAGAATTACCAACATTGAAAGCCTTTTTGTATTTGCCATGCAGAGACTATTTACATAACTAGATAGCATATAAGCCTTGGGTATTGAAATGCATATGACAGTATTTGTAATAAAGGACAGGATTACAGTATTTTAGAAGCTCATTACATTTGTTGAAGACTTGTAGTCATTTTTGTAAGATTTACCCATAAACTAAACAGAATGCCAGTCTATCATGTGTAGTCCATAAACTGTGCAGTAATCCTTTAAGCAATTTATCTTGAGCTTGTTTCTTGTTTGCTGTTCATTTTTTCCTTTGATTATGTTTTCCACATGAAGCAAGTAGATAGTTGTCAGGCAGCAAGACTTTTTTGGATAAGAAACATTTTTACAATTGGAGGTATCACAGAGATTGCGACTTTCAGTATGTTACTTGGTACTTTTATAAAGCTGAATATAAATTGTAATTAGAACTGCAGTGCAAGGAGAAGTGGTTTGAGTTGAGTGCTGCTTGTTTTTTATACTTGATTTTGACTGGCATTCCAGTAATGTATTTAAAAAGTAATTTGCTTCTTCATGACTCACAACCTTTCTGTTTCCCTCTAGATATAAAGTAAGCTGTCATGTAGCCAATGCATTTAAATATTTTTTTCTTCTACACTTCATTTTGTCTTGATTGGACTCTCATAATGACAGTTTGTCACCCAGGGCAGCATATTTAATTAAAGTACCAGTTTTTGCAGTTTTTAGCATAGCTGCAGCCCTTTCTAGTTGGCCACACCCCTTCCCATTGGCCTCACCCATTCATCTGTCTCCTGCAGCCCCCCCTTTGATTTCAAGCCACCAGCCTCCACTGGGAACCACAGTGGCCATTACAATGGCATGCAGGTTACATTGATAGCAATAGGCCACCAGTGATAGTATTTCAACATGGAACATTAATAGAAACACATTTCAATATTTGTTGAACTATAGGACATATGTCCAACAGTAGATTTGGTGTAAAACATACCCACTGATTTGTTTGTTTAGATTATTGTTGCAGATATGGTAGGGGGGAGATGTCAGTTAACAACTTGTATATCCTTGCAGTACTCACAACTTTAATAATCACTGCTCTAATCATTCCTCTACAGGTATTATTACAATACCCTATGGCCTTGGTTTGGGCAGTGGTATGTTTGTACACAGGGTATAATTCAACCGTCTTATAGCTACTTTCTACTTCTCTTACCTGGAAGACCTGTGGAGGGAATGTTTGCTAACACTACCTGACTGTTTCTACACATATTCCCAAAATCCTAGTCGAAATGATGCATACAGCTTACTACCACTACTGGGATTCCAACCATGGTTGTGTCTGCTAAAAATAAAACCACTGGTGTTTCATCAGAGTGAGCTACTGAGAAGCTGCTGTTTATTCCTTCAATGTTTTCTGTCTAAGTCTCTCTTGGTTTTACAATCTGACCTTGTAATCACAATATTCTTATACAGACATTCCTAGACATATTTTTTATGAAGCACAGTGTGGGAAACAGTGGTTAACACAACATTACTATTCAGATATCAGATCTTGGTGAATGTAACATGTCAAGCTATACAATACCAGAGTAAACAAAACCAGTCCAGGATTTAGAATTTTTCTTGCCAGGCAGTTACAGTTCTCTTACCTGGAAGACCTGTAGGGGAATGTTTAACACTACCTAATTGTTTCTACACATGTTCACAAAATCCTAGTTAAAATTATGCATACAGCTTATTATCACTCCTGGGATTCAAACCTTGGCTGTGTCTGCTAAAACTACAACAATTTGTGTTTTATCAGAGTGAGCTGTTGAGAAACTGCTGTTGCATTTTTCAGGGTTTTCTAAGTCTCTCTTGGTTGTACAATCTGACCTTGTAATTACAACATTCTTATACAGACATTCCTAGACATATTTTTATGTAGCACAGTGTGGGAAACAGTGGTTAACATAACATTATTATTCAGATATCTGATCTAGGTGAATGCAACATGTCATGCCATATAATACCAGAGTAAACACAACCAGTCCATGATTTAGAACTTTATTGCCAGGCAGTTACAGTTTTATTTAAATATGACCTATATGGGACTATTACTGTCATTTTGTCTGGTTTATTCAGTGCAAACCATACATAGTTTTATACTGCTAGATGACATTCTACTCCTTTATATTTATTTGGTATGACTACTACAAGCAGGATTGTTACTCACCATTCTCGCGATGCAGCCTGTGCATCCTATTGGAATGGACTTAATGATTTACAGCATGCTCAGCTGGAATTGCAATGAAAATACAGAAACATTTAGGCATACCTATCCATCACATACTCAGGCTGGACTTTGGTAAACAATTCTTGCTATGAATACTTACACACTGCTGAGACATCACCCTTCTGTCTTGCTTCTTGGATCCACTGTTCCAAGAGCTCCCTCTTCCTCCATTTCAAGTCAGCATAGTGGTGCCAGACCTGCTCACAAGTCCAAGGGATACCAGTGGCACTGGTGAGATCACGGGTGAGACTTTCCCAGGCTTCCACTTTATATTGGGAGCCCTGGTACTGGTCTTGCAGCAGTCTCATGTCATGTTTTTTTTTTACCAGGAGTCCTACCATGACCTTGGACTCCTGTTTGCCCAGCTCTGCACCCGAAAGTGCATGCTCTCTCCAACACCTGCCATACTGCCTACAGTGGGGAGCTACAACCAGTTATGAGCTGTATTCCCACCTGCTGGTTTTAACTAAGGTTGATTTCCTGACCTTTGCCATGACTGGATGGTTTTGAAAATGTTTTGTTAAGCTAATCTATGGGCAAACCAGCTTAGCTATGGTTGGCAGTGCTTAAAGGAGCAGGGTAAACATTGCTTACCAATGGGCAAATCCACTTAGCTGGGCTACTCATTGCTTAGTATTCATGTGTACACAATGCTTACACCTGGTCAGAAATGCTGTTCAATGCTTAGCATTACTTATGTTTTATTTTATTGGACTACAGCCTCTATGGGACTGATTCATCATTCATTTCATAATATAGATTTATTTACCTTCCCTGACATCCCCCAATGTGCTGTAATTACATTTATTCTTGTGTGACTATACTGTATGGGGCACTTGTGTTTATATGGGGGTTTCACTAATTTATTACACTGACACCTCACATCTGGGCCTAATAACACTACTCTGGTTGAGAAATATGTTATTTCCTACATAAATATACAAATAAAATTGTAATGTTTACACATATAAAATAGAAATGGCTTTGGTGAGGCTTAAACTGTGAATGACTGCATGCAAGGCATACACTCTAACTGCTACCCTATTCCACATATGCTTATGTAAGATGTCTATTGCTTTTGCTACTGCTATTTAACTTATCGTGTCAATTCAGCTGGGCTAAGCATAGCTATGCAACTGGTACACTCATGCAGCTACGCTTAAACTTTATTGCATATGTGAAAAAAAAAATTGTTGTGTTTTTTATTTTGTACCCTTACTCTGACGGGTTGAGAGGTGCTCTTTGTATAGTTCAGACCCTGCCAAAAATTAATGCTAATGCTAAACTTGTTATTCTATCAACTTTCTGGCTTTGTAGGGACAATTGTCCCTTATGGCTTTATCCAGATTTCTTACCTTGATGGGTTGGGGGTGTTACAAGCATTCTCGCTCTATTTAAATTAGCATACTGCAATTCTGGTATACAGGAGGCATGTGTATTGTGAGATCACTACTCTCAGACACACCCCCTGCACTCGTACACAGAACCATGTCCGTTTTACAGCACAGCAGCACATCTTCATGAATATGCATGACACGCTGCTATGCTGCATGGGAACGGTCCCTTCCATGCAGGTATAAGCTATTCCTGCATGGAAGTTTACTGAATCCGGGGGTTTGACTTTTTATAGGTTCATAGGTTTATATGTAGGTACTAGGCTATCGGCCCAAGGACTTACGTAAACCTAGCCAACAAGGTTCTCTGGCTTATGCCACCCAAGAAAGTTATTTTATTGTGTTACTGATGAGCAGAGACACAGAAGTGATCCCTGGGGTGTATTTCCTATTTCCCATCCACTCAAGATTTTTCTTGAAGAGTGCTAATGAAGAACTTTGCTTGACATAGATGGGTAGCCTGTTCCAGAGTATGGAAAGTCTCTGGGACAGGAATCTATCCCTCCAGCATGTCCTGTTTATTGTGGTGACAAGGTTTAGGTCCCTAGAGCAAGTAGCTTGGAGGGATTGGGATTTCTTTAGGTGTAGCATGTCCAACAGCTCTGGGTTTGTAATAGCTTTATATGTTAGGCAGAGATCACCTTGGAGTAGACGATATGTCATGGAGTAAAACTGGAGTTTTTTGAGTGGTCAGTATAGGGCATTTGTTTGAGGCCAGTAATCCTCTTTGTGAGGTACTTCTGTGGCCTTTCCAGCTGCTGCAGATGTCTTGTGAGGTACATTCCAAAAGGGGCATTGTACTCTATAATGGGTCTCATGAGTGTCGAGTAGAGTGGAACAATGACCTCTTTTTTCCTGGATGGGAACCCTTTTATTATGAGGTGTGCCATGTAGAAGGACTTCCTGACTACTGTGGTGATGTGACTATCAAAGGAGAGACTACTGTCCACCTGGGTCCTAAGGTCTCTTATCACACATTCGGTGTTAAGTAGATTGCTGCCTATGTGTTAGTTCATGGGTACAGAGTTTTTACCAAAGGGGATGACACTGCACGTTTTGGCATTGAGCTTGTGGCCATGGCTCTGACACCAGGCATCTGTCTCAGTGAGGCCCTTCTGTAGGATGTCCACATCATTTGGGGACTTAACTATGGCTCCTAGTTTGCAGTCATCTGCAAACTTTGTTAGCCAGAGGCCTTCTGTGTTATCCTGTACTTCAGAGAAGTAGATACCAAACAGGAGAGGTCCCAGGACTGACCCTGGGGTACTCCACTTGTCACTGCTTTGAGGTCAGATTTGGAGTCTGCAACCTTTACAGTGTGGGTTCTGTCAGTGAGCCATTTGGCAACTCATCTTGTGATGTAGGGATTTATACCTAGTTTAGTGAGTTTAACTATAATTCCAGAATGGGGGATGGTGTTGAAAACCTTGACGAGGTCAAGATAGGCTGTGTGAACCACCTTACCCTCATCTACGGCTTTGGTGACTGCCTCAAAGAAGTCAGTCAGGTTCAAGAGGCATGATCTGCCTTTCACAAACCCTAACTGGTTGGCATCCAGAGTTTGGAGGTTACCAATGTCTGTGTTTACGAGTTCCATGATGATGCATTCCATGGCCTTGCAGACCAGGCTCATCAGGCTAATAGGTTGATAGTTGCCGGGATCAGTGGTGGCTCCCCCTTTGTGGAGTGGGATAACTGTTGCTGTGGCCATTCAGTGGGCACAAAGCCTGATGTGAGGCTATTACTGAACATGGTGCTTAAGTGGGGAGCCAGTTCGTTCTGAAGTTCATGTAAAACATAGCCTGGGATCTTGTCCAGTCCCATGGATGCTGTGTTTTTGGCTTTAGAGAGTGCAGCTTTTACCTGCGTTGTGATTACAGGGACTCTGCATTTTTCCTGTATAGATATGGGCACATTAGGGGGAGACGGGGGGGGGGTAAAGTTAACACTGAACCTATCTGCCAGGATGTTGGCTATATCAGTTGGTTGTTTAATTTACATGCCGTTGTGCTGTAACTCGGAGCAGATCTGGGTGTTGCCATTGAGATTCTTGACATAGCTATAGAATGCTTTGTGGCTGTCCTTAGAATTAGTGGCAATTTTGTTTTTGTAGCTAGCTTTGGATGATCTTATAAGGGATCTCAGCTTCTTACTGAGGCTGACCAGGGAGCTCCTCCACTAAAGAGATTTTACTCTCTTTTGCAACAGTTTCTTCCTTCTGTTGTACAGTTTGTTTATGGCAGAGGACCATCAGATTGGCTTCCTTTTTTTGTAGGATAGCATTTTGGTTCTGTTTGGGATAGCACGATGCATGCACCCATGTAAGTGCTTATAGAGTACATTTGTGTAGGATTAAGCAGTTGTAACTGTATTGCCCATCTGCATGGGTGTCATGAAGTTCACCACTTCTGTCTTAAGCATGAAGTTGGCTTTGGAGAAATTTTTTAATGTGGTTTCCTTAATGGGGGTTGGGGGCAGGATGTGGATATCAAGGGTGACAAGCTTATGGTCGGATCGTACCAACAAGGAGTTGACTTCAGGTGTGGAACACTGGTCGCTCATGTTGGTAATGACTAAGTCTAGGATATTGTACAAAACTGCTTCAGGAAGGCAACAGGATGACCAAAGAATGTGTTATAAAAGTATTTTATTAGACCAAAAACGTAAGCACTTTCACGGTTGTAAAACCCGCTTCATCAGATGTATTCCCATTAATAAAATAAAACCATATATATACTCTACCAAATTTCAATCAACCAATAAGAGGAATGAGATAATCATTCAATTAACACAGTGCTTAGGTTCCACAATAAAACAAAATATAATATAAATAAATTAATCATATATTATCTTAACATATAATAAAAATATATGCATATAAATATATATTTATAATAGTGAATAAATAATTCTAAAAAGTTCTAAAAAATTATTATTTAACACTTCTGGCCTTAAGTAGAGGTTTCAAAGGGATAGCATCTTTTAAGCCCCAACCCCTATGTGCACCTAACCTAGGTATCCATTTAACTTCTAAAGTTTCAGTAGCATTAACTATATCTCCTAATCTGATACTTTCATCCTGCTTTTGTAGAACTTGAAAAACAAATGTGTGTTTATCACCAAAATTCATTGTATGTTTGGCTAAGGCACTATACACATAACCTTTAGTAGTACAGTATACATGATCCCTTATCCACTCTCTCAATGTACGATTAGTCTTACCAACATAGAATGAATAACATTCTATGCAGTGAGCAATATAGACTAAATTTTTTTGTAGTACATATACTAGAGTGTCTCAACTCCCATAGATAACCCATGTCAGGGTGTTTAAACAAATCTGGATTCATCTATCAAGGGACATTGTGTACATTTCCCCCAACTTTTTGTACCTAGCCATTCTTTACTACTATATACTGGGTAGCAAAGTTGACGCTTCAAACACGTTTTGTTCTTATATACATACGTGGGATAATCCCCCACGATGTTCTTTGTCACTTCATCTATTAGCAATATATGCCAATTCTGGGCTATGGTTTCTTGTAACCTACAGATATTCATGGCATAAGGTAAGACTACTGGAAGTTTAAGTTCAGATGTCTTAGAAAATACTCTCTCTTGGCTCCTGGATCTATAGGAGAAATACAGTTTAGCTCGACCATTTCTTTCTGATCTTACTTGAGTATAGATCCTATTTATTTCTCACTCATTTTATCCTCTCATTAAAAAACTTGTCTTTAAATTATTTAACACATTATTATATATTTCTTCTTCACAGCATAATCTGGACACTCTCATTGCTTGTCCTTTGACAATGTTACCAAAAGTTCTAGGATTATGCATGCTATGTGCAAAAAAGTAGGTTTATAACAAGGTTTCCTGTATACTCTTGTGTTACATATTCCATTTTTAAGAGAAATGTTGACGTCCAAATAATCTATGCTAACGTATGAATATTGCATAGTAAATCTCAAAAAACCATTACCACTGTTAATCATATTATAGAATTGTGTAAGGGACCCTTCATCTCCTTTCCAAAGGATAAAGAGGTCATCCACAAAACTCTTATAAAACACCATATGTGGAGCTTGTAATAGATTTTCCATTTCCCAGGCAACCATCACTAAGCATACATAAAAATTCAATTCTATTTACATCAATAAGCCCTTGTTCTATCATAAGTGTTTTCATCATTTTTATCCCTTCTTCATTCGGAATAGAAGTAAACAGAGCAACTACATCCAAAGTAACCAATGTCACATCATTCAAATGTAATGCATTATTAGCTGTTTCAAATAGATTGGTTAAAAATTGCTCTGTGTCCTTTAGTACATAGTCATACCTTAAAAGGGCTTTTTTCAACTCAGTATCTAAATAAATTGAAATCGGTTCAGTTAACCAACCGGACCCTGCTACAATGGGTCTAAATTTAGGAAAGAGAGGGTCTTTGTGAATTTTGGGTAAACCTTGTAACCTAGGTATCAGAGGAAAGTCAACAGTACAATATTTAAAAAACTCTTTGGTTATTACACCCATACGAAGACATTCATCCAATGCATGATGTATACTTTGTTGCATAGTATAAACCACATCGAATGAAACTTGTTGACAGGCACCATCATGTTGTAACACTTCCTCCATTGTATTATAGTAATAGTCAGCATCCATGACTACTATCGGTCCCCCCTTATCTGAGGGTCATATAACAATTCTATTATTACTTTTAAGCTTATCAAGTGCCATTCTTTCATTTCTAGTTAGATTGTGTTCATATTTAGATGGTCCCAACATATTGTCATTATAAATAGTATTCTCACATGCTTTAAGAAAAGTTTCAACATTAGATGGCAATGGTGGAGCATATACCCTTTTTCTTTTAAATACATGTTTTTCTTCGAAAGTTATTAAATTAGCATCATTATACAACATTTTCAGTGCTAGATTACGGGTAAACAAACGAAGAGCAACAACTGCTTCACTTGCATCCATAGAACTAGTAGGTATAAAAGTCAAACCTTTATTAAGCAACGATGTTTCAGATACAGTACGTTCATAGCAGGAAATATTCCAAACTATGTCTCCTGGCCCCACATCTTCTTCAATGTTTGTGTATGTTGTTGGACCGGTGCTTCTTTTCGTTTGTGTCCTCGAACATTTCTCTCTACTGACCCTCTCCACTCCTGCTGAATTGGATGGGGTAAAGTTGGAAAACCCTGCATTTGCACATTTTCTTGATACATTTTTCGTTTAACTACATCATTTTTAGAATGTCCATCAGCTACCGAGGATTTAGATGATTCCCCTAACGGAACTTCCATGGGTGTGGAATATACAGACTTCACTGGCGTCAGTGATGTTACCTCCCCATCCATGTGTTGAGCCAATGGTGCTTCTGCTTCATTATTTGAATTTGGCGTTTCTCCATATCTAAGCAAATTCTCCTGTAAGTGCAAGTTCATAGAGCCCTGTTGCTGATTATGCCTCTCAGTAGTAGTATTTACGCCCTCCTGTTATTGGCAGTCAGCTTTCTTACCTTGATTCCAAACTAGAGGTTTATGAAAGTTATTATTACTTGGTAGTGGTTCTTTATTATTAGAAGTTTTAGGCCAAGTGAACACATGTTGATGTTCAAAATCATGGATATCTCTGGCCAATTTCTTTTTCTTCTGTTCCAGTAGTTCATTTTCATATCGTGAAATTTTTTCAATAAGTTCATTCACAAATAACTCAGTGGAATCATGCCCATATAATATACATAACTCATGCTGTTGCCTCAATATGTTCATAGAAAGAGTTGTCTCAATGGGCATGAAAAAGTCAATTAATAGTTGTATATATACTCTGCTTGTGTTTGAATTAATTTGCTGCCATTTAACCAAAAGGTCTGGGTATGCATTGTTGTAAGTCGGCATGAACTTATTGAAAAAATTTCACGATATGAAAATAAATTACTGGAACAGAAGAAGAAGAAACTGGCCAGAGATATCCATGATTTTGAACATCAACGTGTTCACTTGGCCAAAAAACTTCTAATAATAAAGAACCACCACCACGTAATAATAATATTCGTAAACCTCCAGTTTGGAAACAAGGTAAAAAAGCTGACTGCCAACAACAGGAGGGAGTAAATACTACTACTACTGAGAGGCATAATCAGCAACAAGGCTCTATGAACTTGCACTTACAGGAGAATTTGCTTAGATCTGGAGAAACGCCAAATTCAAATAATGAAGCAGAAGCACCATTGGCTCAACACATGGATGGGGAGGTAACATCACCGACGCCAGTGAAGTCTGTATATTCCACACCCATGGAAGTTCCATTAGGGGAATCATCTAAATCCTCGGTAGCTGATGGACATTCTAAAAATGATATAGTTAGACAAAAATTTTATCAAGAAAATGTGCAAATGCAGGGTTTTCCAACTTTACCCCATCCAATTTGGCAGGAGCGGAGAGGGTCAGTAGAGAGAGAGAGACAATTTTCGAGGACACAAATGAAAAGAAGCACCAGTCCAACAACATACACAAACATTGAAGAAGATGAGGGGCTAGGAGACATAGTTTGGAATATTTCCTGCTATGAACTCACTGCATCTGAAACATCGTTAGTTAATAAAGGTTTGACTTTTATACTTACTAGTTCTATGGCTGCTAGTGAAGCAGTTATTGATCTTTGTTTGTTTACCTGTAATCTAGCACTGAAAATGTTGTATAATGATGCTAATTTAATAACTTTCAAAAAAAATAGTGTATTTAAAAGAAAAAGTGTATATGTTCCACCATTGCCATCTAATGTTGAAACTTTTCTTAAAGCATTTGAGAATACTATTTATAATGACAATATGTTGGGACCATCTAAATATGAACAAAATCTAACTAGAAATGAAAGAATGGCACTTGATCAGCTTAAAAGTAATAATAGAATTTTTATACTACCCTCAGATAAGGGGTGACTGATAGTAGTCATGGATGCTGACTATTATTATAATACAATGGAGGAAATGTTACAGCATGATGGTGCCTATCAACAAGTTTCATTAGATGTGGTTTATACTATGCAACAAAGTATACATCATGCATTGGATGAATGTCTTTGTATGGGTGTAATAACCAAAGAGTTTTTTAAATATTGTACTGTTGACTTTCCTCTGATACCTAGGTTACAAGGTTTACCCAAAATTCACAAAGACCCTCTCTTTCCTAAATTTAGACCCATTGTAGCAGGGTCCGTTTGGCTAACTGAATCAATCTTAATTTATTTAGATACTTCTGTGGCCTTTCCAGCTGCTGCAGATGTCTTGTGAGGTACATTCCAAAGGGGCATTGTACTCTATAATGGGTCTCATGAGTGTCGAGTAGAGTGGAACAATGACCTCTTTTTTCCTGGATGAGAACCCTTTTATTATGAGGTGTGCCATGTAGAAGGACTTCCTGACTACTGTGGTGATGTGACTATCAAAGGAGAGACTACTGTCCACCTGGGTCCTAAGGTCTCTTATCACACATTCGGTGTTAAGTAGATTGCTGCCTATGTGTTAGTTCATGGGTACAGAGTTTTTACCAAAGGGGATGACACTGCACGTTTTGGCATTGAGCTTGAGGCCATGGCTCTGACACCAGGCATCTGTCTCAGTGAGGCCCTTCTGTAGGATGTCCACATCATTTGGGGACTTAACTATGGCTCCTAGTTTGCAGTCATCTGCAAACTTTGTTAGCCAGAGGCCTTCTGTGTTATCCTGTACTTCAGAGAAGTAGATACCAAACAGGAGAGGTCCCAGGACTGACCCTGGGGTACTCCACTTGTCACTGCTTTGAGGTCAGATTTGGAGTCTGCAACCTTTACAGTGTGGGTTCTGTCAGTGAGCCATTTGTCAACTCATCTTGTGATGTAGGGATTTATACCTAGTTTAGTGAGTTTAACTATAATTCCAGAATGGGGGATGGTGTTGAAAACCTTGGCGAGGTCAAGATAGGCTGTGTGAACCACCTTACCCTCATCTACGGCTTTGGTGACTGCCTCAAAGAAGTCAGTCAGGTTCAAGAGGCATGATCTGCCTTTCACAAACCCTAACTGGTTGGCATCCAGAGTTTGGAGGTTACCAATGTCTGTGTTTATGAGTTCCATGATGATGCATTCCATGGCCTTGCAGACCAGGCTCATCAGGCTAATAGGTTGATAGTTGCTGGGATCAGTGGTGGCTCCCCCTTTGTGGAGTGGGATAACTGATGCTGTGGCCATTCAGTGGGCACAAAGCCTGATGTGAGGCTATTATTGAACATGGTGCTTAAGTGGGGAGCCAGTTCGTTCTGAAGTTCATGTAAAACATAGCCTGGGATCTTGTCCAGTCCCATGGATGCTGTGTTTTTGGCTTTAGAGAGTGCAGCTTTTACCTGCGTTGTTGTGATTACAGGGACTCTGCATTTTTCCTGTATAGATATGGGCACATTAGGGGGTGACGGGGGGGTAAAGTTAGCACTGAACCTATCTGCCAGGATGTTGGCTATATCAGTTGGTTGTGTAATTTACGTGCCGTTGTGCTGTAACTCAGAGCAGATCTGGGTGTTGCCATTGAGATTCTTGACATAGCTATAGAATGCTTTGTGGCTGTCCTTAGAATTAGTGGCAATTTTGTTTTTGTAGCTAGCTTTGGATGATCTTATAAGGGATCTCAGCTTCTTACTGAGGCTGACCAGGGAGCTCCTCCACTAAAGAGATTTTACTCTCTTTTGCAACAGTTTCTTCCTTCTGTTGTACAGTTTGTTTATGGCAGGGGACCATCAGATTGGCTTCCTTTTTTTGTAGGATAGCATTTTGGTTCTGTTTGGGATAGCACGATGCATGCACCCATGTAAGCGCTTATAGAGTACATTTGTGTAGGATTAAGCAGTTGTAACTGTATTGCCCATCTGCATGGGTGTCATGAAGTTCACCACTTCTGTCTTAAGCATGAAGTTGGCTTTGGAGAAATTTTTTAATGTGGTTTCCTTAATGGGGGTTGGGGGCAGGATGTGGATATCAAGGGTGACAAGCTTATGGTCGGATCGTACCAACAAGGAGTTGACTTCAGGTGTGGAACACCGGTTGCTCATGTTGGTAATGACTAGGTCTAGGATATTGTACAAAACTGCTTCAGGAAGGCAAAAGGATGACCAAAGAATGTGTTATAAAAGTATTTTATTAGACCAAAAACGTAAGCACTTTCAGGGTTGTAAAACCAGCTTCATCAGATGTATTCCCATTAATAAAATAAAACCATGTAAATACTCTACCAAATTTCAATCAACCAATAAGAGGAATGAGATAATCATTCAATTAACACAGTGCTTAGGTTCCACAATAAAACAAAATATAGTATAAATAAATTAATCATATATTATCTTAACATATAATAAAAATATATGCATATAAATATGTATTTATAATAGTGAATAAATAATTCTAAAAAGTTCTAAAAAATTATTATTTAACACTTCTGGCTTTAAGTAGAGGTTTCAAAGGGATAGCATCTTTTAAGCCCCAACCCCTATGTGCACCTAACCTAAGTATCCATTTAACTTCTAAAGTTTCAGTAGCATTAACTATATCTCCTAATCTGATACTTTCATCCTGCTTTTGTAGAACTTGAAAAACAAATGTGTGTTTATCACCAAAATTCATTGTATGTTTGGCTAAGGCACTATACACATAACCTTTAGTAGTACAGTATACATGGTCCCTTATCCACTCTCTCAATGTATGATTAGTCTTACCAACATAGAATGAATAACATTCTATGCAGTGAGCAATATAGACTAAATTTTTTGTAATACATGTACTAGAGTGTCTCAACTCCCATAGATAACCCATGTCAGGGTGTTTAAAAAATCTGGATTCATGAAATATTTATATCATATTTTGTTTTATTGTGTAACCTAAGCACTGTGTTAATTGAATGATTATCTCATTCCTCTTATTGGTTGATTGAAATTTGATAGAGTATTTACATGTTTTTATTTTATTAATGGGAATACATCTGCTGAAGTGGGTTTTACATCCGTGAAAGTGCTTACGTTTTTGGTCTAATAAAATACTTTTATAACACTTTCTTTGGTCATCCTGTTGCCTTCCTGAAGTGCTTTTGTACTATATCTACTGGGTTATTGGTTTTCTGTTTTTGTAGGTCTAGGATATTGTTGTCCCTAGTGGGGGTGTGGATAAGTTGATCCAGGGCATTGGAATTTATGAATTACAGAAAGCATTGAGCTAAAGAGTTGGTACACGAGTAGTTTTCCCAGTTAATGGTGGGGTAGTTGAAGTCACCCATTATTACGGTGTTTGGTTGAATCCTAACATTTTCCAGTACATCAAGAAAAGAGGAGTGGGAATCCTGGGGCATGGTGGGGGATATGTAGCAAGCTACAATTTGAATTGCAGTTTTGCCCAGAGTTAGTTGCACTTGGATAACTTCGGATGCATTATGCTGAGCAACTAGCCTAGAGGTGTGGATATCCTTAATGAATATGGACACAACTCTGCCTTTGGTGTTTCGGTCCAGGTTAGATGGCCGAAAAGCGTGGTATGAGTTAGAGCCTAGTAGTACAGGGGTGCTCTCTGGAGCCTTGGACCATGTCACAGTCACTGCACAGATATCAATGTTCTCCATTTTAAGGAGTGCCTAGAGTGAGTGCATTTTGAGATTTATACTTCTAGCATTGAATAGCATTACCCTCAGTTTTTGCTTGCCTGTTCCTATTATGGTGGTAAATTTGTTATTTGAACCTTGCCTAAAAATGGCACTATAAGGGCAGCAAGAGCCTTAGCCAGTATCTGGAATCCCAGGGGCGACAGATGCAGGCCATCTGTAGCAAAACATTGTGGTCTGTCGACCATGTCATACCAAGCAGACAGATACTGGATCCCATTAGAATGACACCAGAAGCTTAGCCAATTGTTGAAGTCAATCATTTTGTCCTTGTACTGCGGTATCATTCGGGGCGATGGCAGAATGCTACTCAGGGCTAGGGTCATACCTGCCTGGGCTACAAGATCAGAGAGTTCTTCCATGTCTCTTTTCATGTAGTCCAGGGAGGTACGTCTCAGGTCATTCACACCAACATGGACAATAACAGAGACATATTTGTACTTGTTGTGGATTGACCTGAGTGCATGGGTTATGTGGTGGATCCTGCATCCAACAGGCAGCTGACAGTAACCTCCTTGTTTAGCCTGGTGAGTAGGACATCAGTGTGCCTGACTATTTATAGAGTCACCTATGACTAGTGTGTTGGGTACATTGTTTGCCTTATTGGCTGTAGTTGTGTGGCACACTGAGTCTGTGGGCTATGTGTCATTTGGGTTCTGTTGAGGGATGGAGGTTGCTTGCGTTTCTGCTTTGGAGGTCTCTGTTGTTTAGAAAGATTATTTTTGAGAGCCTCCGCAAATGTTTTTATTTTACTATGTGTGGATTTTGGTGGTATAGATTTAGTGAGACTATGTAATGAGTGTGGTGTGGTGCAAATGTTTACCTTCTCCTCATGACTGTCAACTTCAGTCTTGGTTGGAGAGAGCTTTACCTCCAGTTTGGCTAGATAAGTGCATCTCTCACAGGTTGCAGTGTTGGGTGGTAGGAGGAGAGGGTTGTCTGTGTACATGAGGCAATTTCTACATTGCCTCAAGATGCCAGATTCATCAGATAGACAAGAGAGAACACTGGGAGATGACCCTTGGACATGTCTGAATAAAAAACTATTTTCCTCTAGACAAATGAGGAAAGTGAGTACAAGAGCTGATTTTCTCTAAGCAAGTGAGAAAAGTAAGTCCAAAAACTGTTTTTCTCTAGGTAATGAGGAAGATTGAGTGCTACAGTAATTAGTAGCTTATTCAGTGCTTACAAGTTAAGTGTTGAGCATGAATAAGCAAATTTAAGTGCTAAAACTAAGAATCTGTATCTGCACTAGACGAGTTACAGGACAGAAACAAGTGCAAATGCAGGCTTTCAAATCAGAAAGTTGAGAGAGATGGAAGAGATTGCCCAAACGGCCAGTAACTACAATGTCTAGGCCAGAACCACTCCTTATGTGGTAGACAGGTTACCTAGTGCTTACCACTCCCACTGATAAGCTAAAAGGCTTCCCTCCAACACAGAAAGGCTTGGGGGGCTCAGAAGCTTACATACAGTCCTGGATACAGCAAACCTGTATCTGGAACACTAGTTACAGGAAAGGTAGGAAACAGGCTTGCAGTTTTTTTTTTACAGAAAAGTAGCAAAAACAGTAGTAAAACCAGTTCACATGCAGTGCAAGCTAGCACACTTGAGTATGTAGTAATATTAGACCACACAGTTTAAAAAATATAATTAAATTAAAAAGGACTAAAAGCAAGTGCAGAAAGAGTTTATTAGGTAGAAGGTGGTAAAGAGATGGGACTGGGGGAGTGTCCCAGATCAAATCTACAGTGGGACAGGCAAATGCAAAAGCCACCAAATTTAAACTACAAACCAAAAAACGGGAGACTGGGTGTGACAAAACAGTTTCAACAAAGATCCAAGCAACAACTAAGAGTACAAACTCTAAAACCAAAAAAATATACTCAGTTCTGTATATTTTCAGATCAGTCTCTCAGAACAGGGAGACAACAGTTTCAACAGAGATCTAAGCAACAATTAAACTCTATAACCAAAAAATTATACTCAGCTCTGTATATTTGCAGATAGTCTGGAAGGCAGTCTCTCAGAACACAGGTTCCAGCAGTTAAATGCAGGCTGTTACTAACAGGTCAAGACTTAATGTAATATGTTAGAGGTATGGAGTAGTGAAGATACAGAGGATTAACTCTCAGCTAAAGAGCTGTGTGTGAGTGCTGAGGAGACTGGGTTTGAATTGTTTTTAGTGGCTTTACAATAATCTTTATATAGTATCCGTGGTATCTAGTGTTCCTCCTGCCCCACATTTTTGGTGCAGCAAAATGTCATTCTAGTATGTTTTTAAGTGCCTTCATGGTACAATCTGAGAAGTATCCTAATTGTCTACTGTTCCCCCTGCCTTATGTCT
Organism: Protopterus annectens; assembly: GCF_019279795.1. NCBI lineage: Eukaryota > Metazoa > Chordata > Ceratodontiformes > Protopteridae > Protopterus > Protopterus annectens. Next base: position 1,761,581,223 of record NC_056739.1, read on the forward strand.
TTCATGCTAGAAAACACAGACTTATTATCTTTTTTAGTGCCTTTAGGACATATTATAAAGACTATTCCTGGTGTCTAGTGTCCACCCCACCCCCCAAATATTTCAGAATGTGTTTGTTACTCTATGGAACTGTGGAGGTGTGATGGTCCCACCACATACACACATTCATACCTTAAGGCATACACACACACACACACACGCACACACACGCACACACACGCACACACACGCGCACACACACACACACACACACACACACACACACACACACACACACACACACACACACACACACACACACACACACACACACACACACACACACACATATATGCACTCTGCCATTACCTATCCACTAAACTCTGTTGCACTTACCTCAAATGCAGTTGTACCCATTGGAAGTAATGGGTGAACACAAGCTGTTGACCATATTCATTAACATGGCTAGCCAAGATAACTTACTCAGCGTAGTGATTCTCTAAATATTTTGGCTTTATGAATGTCTTAGTCCCAGAGAGAGAGCACATGGTTAATTGGCATAGGTCATTCCTCCAGTGTGACTCATTAATATGTGAGGTAGGCCAGAGAAACAACCTACATGGCAGAGCTGTCTCTGAATCAGAAATTGTTACCACAAAGTATGCACTGGGCATAGTCCTCAAGATAACCATTCCAAATCAGAGCCCCATCCTCCTCAATCTTCTGTATCTTCACAAGTCAAATATTAAACCATTCCACTAATATAAGAACTTATATCTCCACCAGCACATAAATACAATTTGCTTGAGATACAAATGTATTACCCATCATGTACCTCATGTCTGGAAAAAAACCCTTCCACTGCGACTTAAAGTGTCATCCTAGCACATTTCACATTAAATGTGGATGGTTAGAAAGGTACCCATAGATTTACTCCTGGGCTGACCTGTTTTGCCCTTCTTGAAAACATGGGTACAGTATGTGGAGATTATTGGGAAGGTGTAAATGGTCTTGTGACTCAGTTGTCTGCATTTTCTGTGATCCTATGATATCATAATTGTATGTTTTCTATAACTATAGCTGAATAAGGAACTCCTGTCTTTCCAAATCCATTTTTATTTTTATTTAGTTACTGTCACTGGATGCATTAATCCAATACATTATTTGCATGGAACTCATTCTCTTGAGTTACTTCTACAAATGGCATTTGCCCAGTAGAGCTAAGGCAATGTATTTATTTGCATTTTAACCAAGTAGGAGGGCTTGAGCCTGGACACCTTCAGCTTCTAACCAGGTGAAATACCCTAAACATTTTTAACATAACACGTCACTCAGAAAGCAACAACAGCAGATATATTCAAGAATAAAGTGCCATTGCTTGACATGTAAAAAAAAAAAAATTACATTACAATGTATATGCAATGACATTGAGTCATCCAGTTAACGTTTCCATGTTTTGCAATTTTCTTTCTCACCGTTACATAGTAAGAAAGAAAGAACTAGATGTGTTTACTGTGCACTAATATTTACAAAAGAAAGACCTTTCCTGTTACTAGAGTAGTCCAGATACAGATTTGCTGTATTCAGGACTGTTTTGCAGGTTTCTGAGTTCCCCAGACATCTCTGTGTTAGAGGAAAGCCTTCCAGCTTATTAGTGGGAGTGGTAAGCTCTAGGTAGCCTATCTATCACAAGAGGAGTGGTTTCCAGCTCTGAAATTGTAGTATTTTGGCTGTTTGGGTGGTTTTTCTATCCCATTCAACTTTCTGGTTTAAAAGCATGTGTTTGCATGGGTTTGCACTTGTTTAAGCTGCACGGATCCTGTTTTGGCATCCTGCAGACTACAAGAGAAACAGAAAGGAGTGCCTCCATTTTGATTTTTTTCTGATTATGCTGCTTTCTGTACTTGATTTAAGTCATTTTTTTTCATTTAACTGCATTTATTTTAGCTGTATTTGCCTTAATATTGCTACACACAAGTATGCTGGCTTGCACTGCATTTAAAGTATTTTTATTACTGTTTTAACTGTTTTTGCTGCAAAACAGAACTAAAAAAAGTTTTAAGCTTGTTTCCTGCCTTTCCTGTTACTAGAGTAGTCCAGCTTATCAGTGGGAGTGGTAAGCACTAGGTAGCCTATCTACCAAAAGAAGAGCAGTTTCTGGCTCTGAAATTGTAGTTTATTGACCGTTTGGGCAGTTTTTCTATTCCTTTCAACTTTCTGGTTTAAAAGTGGTAAACTATTACCGGTGCCAGAAAGTCTGCTCTTTAATTTTTCCCTTAGATCTTGCTAGTTCTCTTCTCTCTTGCACTTTAATTAGCTTATTCACCTAGCACTTCATCAGACTTTTTGTAGCAATTATTGTAGCATGCATAAATGCTATCTGCACTAGATGTCATATAAGGAAACAGCTCCAGTACTTAGTAATGAAGACCATCCCCCTTGCGTTGCCTAAAGGTCTGTTCCTTGTGCTTTCTCCTATCAATCTGGTGAATGTGGGCATTCTGAGGCAGTGTAAAAATTGCCTCATGTACACAGACAACCCTCTCCTCTTACCTCCCAATGCTCAGACTTGTGAGAGATGCACTTATATCTCCAGATTGGAAGCCATGCACTCTCCTGCCAAGACCAGAATATCTGGTCAAGAGTAGAAGGTCAACACCTGCAGCATGCCACATGGAGCACATAGCCCTCCAGAACACCCAACATCACAGCCATCACATAAAAACACTAACCACACACCCACCCTCGCGGAGGCTCTCAATAGAAATTTACCCAAACAGCAGAGACTTCCAAGGCAGAAACACACTCGACCACCACAACACAGCACAAACCACAAGACACACAGCTCCACTACATAGTGTGCCCCTCAATCTAAGCCCTAAGGCAAAACAGCTTGCCCAATACAATAATCATAGGTGATACAATAGTGAGGCATACTGATCTCCCATTCACTAGGTTGAATAGGGAGAAGGTAACAGTCAGTTGTCTATCAGGTGCTAGAATCCAACACATAACACATGCACTCAGGTAACTCCACAACAAGTACAAGTATGAGTTTGTCATTGTCCATGTGAGTGTGAATGACCTGAGATGCACCTCCCTGGACTACGTGAAAAGAGACATGGTGGAGATCTTGGATTATGTGACCTAGGCAGGTATGACCCTAGCCCTGAGTAACCTCCTACCGTCGCCCAGAATGATACCGCAGTACAAACAAAAAAATGATTGACTTCAACAAATGGCTAAGTTTCTGGTGTCATTCTAAGGGGATCCACTATCTGTCTGCTTGGGATGACATGATTGGCAGACCTCGATGCTTTGCCAGAGATGGCCTGCATCTGTCACCCCTGAGTTTCTGGGTTATGGCTAAGGCTTTTGCCACTCCTATTTTGCCTCGTCTATTGTGCCTTTTTTAGGCGGTGTTCCAAAGAGCAAATTACCACCATAACAGCTATCAATAAATGCAATCTGAGGGTCATGCTGCTCAATGCTAGAAGTCTAAACCTCAAGATGCACTCGCCCGAAGCACTCCTCAAAATGGAGAACCTTGACATTTGTGCCTTAATGGAGACCTGGTTTAAAGCAGCAGAAAGCAATCCTGCATTACCAGGCTATAACTCATTCCACACCTTTCAGCCCCAGAGCATGGACCAAAGCTCAAAGGAGGTGATGTCTTCACATTCATAAAGGATAAACACACCTCCAGACTAGTAGCCCAGCATAACGCATCTGAGATACTCCAGGTACAGCTAACATTGGGTAAGATGGTAATTCAGGTCGTAGCCTGCTATAGGTCCCCAACCATGTCCCAAGACTCTCACTCCACATTCCTAAGCACCCTGGAAACTATTAAGATCCAACTCAACACTCTCATACTAGGTGACTTCAACTACCCCTCCATCAACTGGGAAAACTACTCATGCAGCAATGCACTGGCCAAATGCTTCCTGGAATTCATCAGTTCCAATGACCTGGACCAGCTCATTCTTACCCCAACTAGAGGAAGCAACATCCTTGACCTGGTTATTACTAAGATGGGCAACCACTGCTCTACACCAATACTCAGTTCATTCCTGGTTAGATCTGGCCACAAACTAATCACCATGGAAATCCACATCTCACCAACACCCCCCTCAAAGGTATCTACTATCAAAATCTTCTCCAAAGCTGACTTTGAACTCCTAAAAACAGAGATGGCTAACTTCACAGCACCCATGACAGTGGAAAATAGATGCATGACTGTCAAATCATACACCAATGCAATGTACGAACATGTATATAAATGCATGGAACTAGCCATACCCAACAGAACCAAGACACTCTCCTCCAAAAAATAAAATAAACTAATCCGGTGGTCCTCTGCCATTAATAAACTCTACAAGAGAAGGAAGAAACTGTTGCAGTAAAAGGTGAAGTCCCAAGACTGGAAGTATTTGCTTATTACACTCAACAAAAAGTTGAGATCCCTCATCAAAACCTTCAAAGCCAGCTTTGAAGGCAGAATTGAGGCAGATACTAAAAACAACCACAAAGCCTTATATAGTTATATTGAGAATTTCCATAGCAATACCCGGATTTGCTCTGAGTTACTGCACAATGGTACTTCCTATACTGAGCCAACAGATATTGCCAACATACTGACCCACAGATTCAGTGCCAACTTTACCCTCCCCCCAAAGGGCCAATCTCAATACCAGAAGAATGCCAGGCACCCAGCATTACTGCAGCACAGGTTAAAGCTCCATTGCCCAGGGCCAAGAATACAGCTTCCATGGGACCTGACAATATCCGTGGCTGTGTTCTACATGAATTACAAAGTGAACTGGCACCACATCTTTGTGCCCTGTTCACTCACAGCCTCACCTCAGGCTTTGTCCCTTCTGAATGGCACACTGCTACAGTCATCCCTCTCCATAAAGGAAGACCGACTACAGACCCTGGAAATTATCACCACATTAGCCTGATGAGTCTGATATGTAAGACTATGGAGCGGATCATTGTGGACCTAATTAACAAGGATATAGGGACTCTCCCAAACTCTATATCCCATGCAATTTGGTTTTGTGAAAGGTAGATCATGCCTGTTCAACCTGGTTGACTTCTTTGAGTCAGTCACCAGAGCTGTGGATGAGGGTAAGGCAGTTCATGTGGGCTACCTTGATCTGGCCAAGGCCTTTGATGCAATTTCTCACTCAAGAATTATTGATAAACTCACCAAACTAGGCATCAACTCCTATATCACTAGTTGGGTTGCAAATTGGCTTACAGATAGAACCCACAGTGTGAAAGTAGCAAACTCCAAGTCAGACTGCAGACCAGTCACGAATGGAGTCCCACAGGGATTGGTCCTGGGTCCTCTCCTGTTTGGCATCTACTTCTCAGAAGTCCAGGTCAACACGAAAGGACTCTGTTTGACCAAGTTCACAGACAACTGCAAGCTGGGAGCCATTATTAACTCCCCAAGTGATGCAGACATCCTACAGAAAGGCCTCAGTGAGACCAATGACTGGTGTCAAAACCATGGCCTTAAGCTTAATGCCAAAAAATGCATCATCATCCCCTTTGGGAAATACTCAGTTCCCACTAATTACCACACTGATGGGAGCCTACTGAACACTGAAGGAGTTATATGAGATCTGGGTACACAGGTTGACAGCAACCTCTCCTTTGACCACCACATTGTCACTGTGGTCAGAAAGTCCTTCTATGTGGCACATCTCATTACCAAGGGTTTTGCATGCAGGAAGAAAGAGGTCATAATTTCTCTCTTCTCTTCCCTCATTCCCTCATTAGACCAATCATAGAATATAATCCCCCATTTGGTATGTACCTCATTAGACACTTGCAACAGCTGGAGAGGCCACAAAAGTACCTCACAAAGAGGATCCTAGGGCTTAAACACATGTCCTACACTTACAGACTCAAAAAACTCATATAGTCTTCTAAGAGGTGATCTCTGCTTGACTTACAAAGCCATGTCTGACCCAGCTCTGTTAGGAATGCTACAGCTAAAGAAATGCTAATCCCTCCACAACACATGCTCCAGAGACCTCGACCTCATTACCACAATCAACAGAACATGCTGGAGAGACAGGTTCATAACCCAGAGACTGCCCATGCTCTGGAACAGACTTCCCACACACGTCAAGCAGAGCACCTCACTGGCCCTCTTCAACAGAAATCTTGATGACTGGATGGGAAATAGAATGTTCACCCCGGGGATCACTCCAGTGACTCCACTTGATAGAGGCTCTGGGAACTGACGTCAGGTGGCACAATGCCAGGGCACTTCTATGGGTTAGGCTTGTAAAGGCTCCAGGGCCATTAACCTAGTACACACCTATGAACCTATGAGAATCACATTGTGTTTGTTTTGCATGAATGAGAATGTATGTGTCAGGTTAACAGAATAAATATGTATCTCATAGTCTGGGGAAAGGTTAGCCACTACAATAAAACATATGCAGGAGTAAGTCTGAGTTCAGCTACCAGTTGTTCTCTAATTTTTTTGAGATCTTTGATTTTCTTATGTTATATGGAAAGTAATACCTTTAGTAGGAATTGTTTTACTGAAGCTTTTTGATAGATTAATCAAGAATCTGTGGAAGCTGAGTGCATTGTTATCCTTTTTCATGTAGATAGTATGGGGTGATTTTGATTCTTAAACCCTTATTTTAGAATTCTGTAATTATCATGCTGTTATTGTTGCTGTTGTTTAGTCATTTAGTCTAACCCAACTCTTTGTGACCTCTAGGATTTTAGCACTCCAGGCCTGCCTGTCAAAAACTGTTTCTTTTAGTTGTTTCAGATTAATATTCTTTGCTTCAGTAATGCTGTCTGTCCAGTCTAGCCTTTTGCTTCAACTTTTCTTTGACTTCACTCTTTCCCAGCATTAGTGGGTTTTTTTTCGAAACTTGTCTTTGCATTATGTGGCCAAGGAATATGAGTTTTAGTCTCACTATTAGATTTTCCAGTGAACAGTCTGGCTTTACTTCCTTGGGTACTGACTGATTTGATCTTCTTGCTGTCCATGGAATTTTCAAAAGTTTTCTCCAACACCACAGTTTGAAAGCAGGGCATAGCCTTACTTATAATCCAGCTGTCACATGATATTACTGAGGAACATACCTCTCAACCGTACTGAATTTCTCAGTAACTACCAGTTTTGAGGGCAAAATATTGTGGTGCCATGAATTCCCACATGACCCCTTTAATTTCTGAATTTCCTATATATATATTTTTTTTAATTTTCTCCTGACGTCATCGCATGCAGGGCATGTGTGATGATGTCAGTGTTTGTAGGCTGGTTTGTGGTCAGGGCAAGCAATGCATACAGCACATCTTTCATCCCCAGCTCCTCCTCCAAATGTGTAAACCCAGTACACAACTAAACGGACTTCCAACATGAGCACGCAATAAATGCTTTTTAATGGCTGCAGGCTTCCTCCACCAGGTAAAAAATGTTGCATTACCACTTCTATGTGTGAGTGTGAGAGAAAAGCTTATTTTACTTAATGGCTTCACTCTGCTGCACTGACTGCAGGCTTCCTCCTCCAAATACGTGAATGACTAAACGAACTTGCCATGATGTGCATGCATTTTTATTTGCTTAATGGCTGGAGGCTTCCTCCAACAGGTAAAAAATGTATTAAAACTAAAGCTTATGTGTGAGTGTGAGAGAAAAGCTTATTTTACTTAATGGCTGCACTCTGCTGCAGGCTTTCTCCTCCAAACTAAACTTATATGTGCATTGGCTCCTGCAAGACAATTAATGGGTGCAGGGAAGGCTTCCTCCTCTTCTAAAAACTTATATCTGCGTGCAAGAGAATTTATAGCTCAAAAAAGGCAGGGGAAACACTTACTTAACAGCAGGCCTCTATTACATTATCAGTCTATATTTTAAGAGACTGTTATGACAAATTAAATGAGACAGCACAGACTAGATTAGGATGGTGAATGAATTTTTGAGTTTTTGAGAAAAAATATTAAACTTGAAGCAAACTCATTCAAGGAAAGGCATACAACTGATCTGTTTTACAAGAATGAAGTAATGAATTAAAGGATTTAAAAATGTTGCAAAGTAACAAATTCTGCTTTCAGTGGTTTTTATAACTGTTTGGATCATCAGTGGATAATCCATTTTGGAAAAATGGGAGGCTATATAATATAGACGGGAACAAAAATATTTTTTTTACAGTTTCTAAATGTGCACCTACCATAAGAAGTCTAACAATCTTATGAGAAATGTTAAGATCTCTCTGGACTTTTCTTATAATTTAATCTAAATTACACAGTATTTAAATGTCAATACTAAATCAAGCCAGACTCCAAAGTAATTAAAATGAGTCACTTTTTCTGTGCTTTTTTGCCCGGAGGCGTGGAAATGCTTCCTCAACACTATTCAAGTAAGGAAGGTCACTGACTGCTGCCCTGTTCTGTATCATACCAGATTCCCATTTAACACAGAGTGCATTTCTACAGAGACCTCCAAGGCAGAAACGCACTTGACCACCACAACACAACACTAATCACGAGACATGTAACTCCTCTAAACAGTGTGCCACTCAACCAAAGCCCCTAAGGCAAAACAGCATGCCCAACACACTAGTTATAGGTGACTCGATAGTGAGGCACACTGATGTCCCATTTACTACGTTGAATAAGGAGAAAATAACAGTCAGCTGCCTGTCAGGTGCCAGGATCCCCCACATAACGCACACACTCAGGTCCTTCAACAACAGGTACAAATATGACTCTGTCATTGTACATGTGGGTGTGAATGACCTAAGACGTACCTCCCTGGACTACATGAAAAGAGACATGAAGGAGCTCTTGGATTATGTAGTCCAGGTGGGTGTGACCCTAGCCCTGAGCAGCATCCTACCATTACCCAGAATGATACCACAGTACTAGCAGAAAATGATTGATTTCAACAATTGGCTAAGTTTCTGATGTCATTCTAAGGGGATCCAGTATCTGTCTGCCTGGGATGACATGATTGACAGACTTCGATGCTTTGCCAGAGATGGCCTGCATCTGTCACCCCTGGGCTTCCAGATACTGGCCAAGACTCTTGTCATCCCTATAGTGCCTTTTTTAGGTGGTGTTCCAAAGACTAACAGCTACAAACAAATGCAATCTGAGTGTCATGCTGCTCAACGCTAGAAGTCTAAATCTCAAAATGCACTCATTCGAAGCACTCCTTAAAATGGAGAACATTGACATTTGTCCTGTAACAAAGACCTGGTTCAAGGCAGCAGAAAGCGCCCTTGCACTACAAGGCTAAAACTCATTCCACACCTTTCGGCCCCAGCACTTGGACCGAAGCTCCAAAGGCAGGGGTGTTTCCATATTCATAAAGGATGCGCACACCTCCAGACTGGTAGCCCAACATAACGCATCAGAGATACTTCAGGTGCAGCTAATATTGGGCAAGACATGATTCAGGTCATAGTCTGCTATATGCCCCCAACCATGTCCCAAGACTCACACTTCACATTCCTAAGCACCCTGGAGAATATTAGGGTCCAACCTAATACTCTCATGCTGGGCAAATTCAACTACCCCTCCATTAACTGCAAAAACTGCTCATGTACCACTAGACCTGCCCAACAATTCCTGGAATTCATTAATTCCAATGCCCTGGACCAGCTAGTTCTTACCCCCACTAGAGATAGCAACATCCTTGACCTGGTCATTTCTAACATGGCCAGCCGTTGCTCTACACCAATAGTTAACTCCTCCCTGGTTAGATCTGGCCACATACTAATCACCCTGGAAATCCACATCCCTTCCACCTCCCCTCCCCCAAAGGTAACCACCATGAATAACTTCTCCAAAGCTAACTTTGGGCTCCTAAAAACAGAGGTGGCTAATTTCCTGGCACCCATGCAAATGGAGAATAGTTGCATGACCACTGAATCATACACTGATGCACTGTATGAGCACATATACAAATGCATGGATCTCACCATACCCAATAGAACCAAGATGCTCTCCTCCAAAAAAAAGGAAACCAATCTGGTGGTCCCCTAAATAAACAAACTCTACAACAGAAGGAGGAACTGATGTGGAATAAGGCAAAGTCCCAAGACTGGAAAAACTTCCTTATCAGCCTCAACAAAAAGTTGAGATCCCTCATCAAATCCTCTAAAGCTAGCAAAGAAAACAGAATTGCAGCAGATAGTAAAGACAACCACAAGGCCTTCTATAGTTATGTGAAGAATCTCCATGGCAATACCCAGATTTGCTCTGAGCTACTGTACAATGGTACCTCCTTTACAAGCCAACAGATATTGTCAATATACTGGCCGACAGATTCAGTGCTATGTTTACCCCCCCCCCTACAAAGGACCAATTGTAATACCGGTAGATTGCCAGGCACCCAGTATTACTGCTGCACAGGTTAAATCAGCACTGTCCAAGGCCAAGAATACAGCTTCTATGGGACCTGACAATATCCCTGGCTGTGTTCTACATGAACTACAGTGTGAACTGGCACCAAACATGTGTGCCCTGTTCAATCACAGCCTTAACTCAGGCTTTGTCCCTACCAAATGGTGCACTGCTACAGTCATCCATCTCCACAAAGAAGGAGCAACTACAGACCTGGGAACTATCGCCCCATTAGCCTGACAATTCTGAGATGTAAAGCTATGGAATGCAACATCATGGACCTAATAAACAAGGATATAGGGAATTGCCAAACTCTGGATCCCACACAGATTGGTTTTGTGAAGGGTAGATCATGCCTGGTCAACTTGGTCAACTGCTTTGAGTCAGTCACCCGAGCTGTGGATAAAGGCAAGGTGGTTCATGCAGCCTACCTTGATCTGGCCAAGGCTTTTGATACCATTCCCCACTCAGGAATCATAGAAAAACTCACTAAGCTAGGCATCAACCCCTATATCACTAGGTAGGATGCAAACTGGCTCACAGATAGAACCCACAGTGTGAAAGTAGCTGACTCCAATTCAGACTGCCGACCAATCACGAGTGGAGTCCCACAGGGTTTGGTCCTGTGTCCTCTCCTGTTTGGTATCTACTTCTCTAAAGTCCAGGCCAACATGAAGGGACTCTGGCTGACAAAGTTTACAGAAGATTGCAAACTGGGAGCTATTATTAACTCCCTAAATGATGTTGATATCCTACAGAAAGGCCTCACTGAGACCAACAACTGTTGTCAGAACCATGGCCTTAAGCTCAATCCCAAAAAATGTGTCATCATCCCCTTTGGGAAAAACCCAGTTCCCATGAATTACCACATCAATGGTAGTCCACTGAACACAGGTGGCATTATATGAGATCTGGGAAAACAGATTGATAGCAACCTTTGTTTTGACCACCACTTTGCCACTGTGGTCAGAAATTCCTTCTATGTGGCACATCTCATTACTAAGGGTTTTGCATCCAGGAAGAAAAAGGTCATTGTCTCCATCTACCCTTCCCTCATTAGGCCAATCATCAAGTACAATCCCCCATTTGGCATGTACCTCACTAGACACCTGCAACAACCCGGGAGGCCACAAAAGTACCTCATAAAGAGAATCCTAGGCCTTAAACATTTGTCCTATATGGACATACTCAAAAAACTTGAACTATTCTCTGTCTCATATCTCCTACTTAGAGGCAATCTCTGCTTGACTTACAAAGCCATGTTTGTCCCAGCTCTGTAGAAATCCCAATCCCTCTGCACCACACACTCCAGAGACCTCAACCTCATTACCACAATCAACAGAACATGCTGGAGGGACAGGTACATAATCCAGAGACTGCCCATGTTATGGAATAGACTTCCCATACATGTCAAACAGAGCACCTCACTGGCCCTTTTCAAGAGAAATCTTGATGAGTGGATGGGAAATAGAAAATTCACCCTGGGGATCACTCCAGTGGCTCTACTTGACAGAGGCACTGGGAACTAAGGTTGGGTGGCACAATGTCAGGGTAATCCTATGGGCTAGGCTTGTAAAGGCTCCAGGGCCATTAGCCTAGTACACACCTATGAACCTATTAACACCACCATCACCATGTGCCATTCTAACATTGAGCCTTTAATTCATGTTGCATGCAGTGAAAATGAATGGCATTCCTTCGTGCAGTCCCGTGCATCACAGACTTAAACCTATTAGAAGACATCCCCCATAAATCTTAACTGTCACTGATTTTACAGAGTATCCCTGATTTTTTTTTCATATATTTGCCCTGCCCCTGACTTCTTTGATAGAGAAATCAGGCATTTGAATTGTGTGTGATAGACAAATGGCAGGAGTGTGATTCAATGGCTACAGGGTGCAAACTTAACTATGAGAAACGGCAGGATAAAATTAACTGTGATTAACGTGCTTTTACTTTCTTAATGGCAGGGATTACTTTATAGGTTGCAAGGTTGGTGTGTGAAGAAACTATGCTTAACTTATTTAGTTTGAGAAATGGCAGGATAAACTACTGCTTTAACAACTGAGGGTGTGTGTGTGTGTGTGTGTGTGTGTGTGTGTGTGTGTGTGTGTGTGTGTGTGTGTGTGTGTGTGTGTGTCTTACATTTACTGGCATTACGGCTTTAGCAGGTGGGGGTAATGATTCATAGGTGCTTATTAACAGCTGCAGACAGTACTTTTGAGAAACAGATGCTTTGTGCTTTTACTTAATAGCAAGAGATGCTTTGTATTTTTACTTAATGACAGTACTTTTGAGCTTTTACTTAAATATTGTGTGTGTGTGTGTGTGTGTGTGTGTGTGTGTGTGTGTGTGTGTGTGTGTGTGTGTGTGTGTGTGTGTGTGTCTTTGTGCTTTTACTTAATGACAGTACTTTTGAGCTTTTACTTAAACAGTGTGTGTGTGTGTGTGTGTGTGTGTGTGTGTGTGTGTGTGTGTGTGTGTGCGTGCGTGTGTGTGTGCGTGTGTGTGTGTGTGTGTGTGTGTGTGTGTGTGTGTGTGTGTGTGTGTGAAACTTTCTGTCTTTCAGGAAATGCATGGCAACATAAAACATTTTATTCTAGCAACTTTTCTAAGATTGTACAAGCAATGATTAAATTATGTCCCTGGTTTGGGCTTTAGCCCCCTCCCCCGATACATTTTGGCTTTATCTAGATTCTTGTGCTGCATAGTTCTTAAGGGAGAGAGAAGTTTAGTGCCACTTATGCCAAGTCTGTTTGTGCTTTTAGTAGCACAACAGGTAGAATACTTGCTTTTGATGCAGAAGTTATGGGTTGTACTCCCGCAGTATGTAGATGGATTGCTGATACTGTACTGTGTTGTACTTTTAAAGGGGGTGGATGCTGTAGTCCTGAGAATGTCCTCTTTGGCAGAGATACCAAGGATCTATGAACCTGCTATCAGTTTGACATCCATTCCCTATTGCAATATTACTAGCTTATTTTTTTAATTTAACATAGGCAATTTATTCCTCAAGGATAACAGGCACTTTATTTGTAGATGAAACAATGAAATATTAAGTTGTTTGCTAGCAGCAGCCTCTTTGTTAGTCACAGATCTTAAAGATCTCTTTAATGTGGAATTATTTAGATGACTTTTAGTTCTTCAGAGTTTGTGCATATTTACTGATTCTGGTGGACTATAGAAGTTTGAGTAGACTTTTATGATGGAAATGTTCTGATTTGGGAAGTTTTGTCATTATTGGTTCATGCATTTTGTTTCATTGCTTATTGGAAAAATGTTCAAAACAATAAATTTAAAACACACTCTAACAAGTGTGCTGTATTATACAAGGAATGTAATTTAATACAATCAGGAAGGTGTTTCAAAGAGCACATGTATGTTTCATGTGCAAGGGGTCTAATATTTGAAAACCACCCAAAGGCAGTCTTTATCTGCCACTGGCCAGATGCATTTTCCTTGAATGTGGGTTTCAATGCTGTTTCAATGAATGTGAGTTTCAAGGGCAGAGAAATTTTAATGCTAAGTCTATTTCCCTTGTGAAATATCACTTTGTTTAGCAGACGTCTATTAGTGTTTGTGCTATAAAATGTAATGTATGCAACTGTTATGCTAATCAGCGTACAGCTTTGTACCTATTTATCATGGGCCTTTGTCCAGAGGTTGAGAGGTAAGGTGTATGTGTTTTAGTTAACATATTATTATGCATGTGTTTTGTCTGCACTTAATATGAAAAATCTGTCATATTGTTTGCAGCTACAAAATGTGAGAAGGCTGCATATTGTTTTCATGTTAATTAAAGATGGGTATACTGACTGTATATTGGATGTGATACCCCACTTGTAATCCAAAGGTTAACAAATATATGCAGTATCTCTTTCCTATGTTCCAGCAGAGTTGTCAACAAGAAATTAATTTAAGGCACCAGGCTAACTGCAGTTATATCTGTTAGAACAGAAAGTGACATAGTTTTGATTGTTTTTTGCTTAATGGGATGCCCACACCTAATAATCAACTCAAATTAGTACCCATGAAGACATTTCTTATTATGACCCATAAATCTTTTCCTGATGAATGATACCAAAAAATTAAAAACAGAGCTGCATACATCACATGAGCAATGTCTGTGCTTTAAATGGCCACCTTTTTTAGTAGAAATATTAAGGTTAATGCTTTGTATTTTAATACCTCCTTGCTCTTTTGTGTTTCATGAAAATGTACACAGGAGTCATAGGAAATCATTTAATTATGCTTTCTCAGAAAGTAAGATACAGATGTACAAAACATCAGTGCTACACATTTCAAAAAATGGTTATCATTTATTACAGGGTCAGGGACCATATTTTTGTTGTCTGTTCTTCATTTTGCATTTGAAAGTTGATATCCCACAAGTCCATTGGAGTGGGTGGGGCTACATAATTATGCACACAAATTTTATGTTAATCAGCGTACAAATTTCTACCTATTTTTCATGGGCCTTTGTTCAGATTTTTGATATTTCCACTTTGAGAGGTGTCAACTGCCACCATATTTCTTGATCCAATGCCACTATTCTACCTTCTTTAACAGTCACAGATCTTCTTTCACACAATCCATTCATATCTTGGCTGGATACCCTCAGTTCCTCTTGACTTTTTCCTGTCTGTCCCAAATCATCTTCACTAGACTGTCTTCTGGTTTTCTGCACATGTGCCTGGACTGCCAAAATATGCTCTCTGACCTTCCCTGTAGTTGAAGCTACTTGGCCTTCTGCTCAGACATCCACATTTCTTCATCTGCCCCACAGTGTGCATCCTATCACCCATCTCAGGGACTTCATTTCCATCACTTCTAGTTTCTTCAACTGCTCAGCCTTTACTTCCCAGGTTGCTGTACCATATAATTGTACTGATTGCACCATTTTTTAGTACGCCTTATTTTTCAGTTTCTTTGGCATTCTTCTGTCACATGCTACCCCTGACACTCATTGGCATTTGGCTGTTGACTTTTTGATTCTTGCTTTGACCTCCTAGTTCAGACTTCCCTTCTCCTCAGCCACCCCTACAGAATACTTGGATCTGCTAACATGCTCACCTATTGTTCCTTCTATCTCATTTCTCAGCTTATTCTGCTTTCCCCCATTTGCTGACATCACAACTGTCTTATCTGTACTCATTTTCATCCTGTGTGCCTTCAGGTTTGCATTATGTTCCCCTATCATCTGCTGAAGTTCTTGTTCAGTCTGCATATAATGACACATTGTCTGATACAGTAGTTTCAGGCAATGTGATGGGGTTTGATACCTGTATATTGCCCACAGTTTTGAAAATTCCCTTTGTTCTTGTACACTGGGACTAGTATGCTTGTCCTCCAGTCATCTGGGATACACCATTTCCTCCATACTGCTATGAGTAAGTACCTTCCATAGCCATTTCTTCCCTAACTCACCCAATATCTTGGGCATATCTGCCGTGGCTTCATCTGTGCTTGCTATTTTCCCTGACTTCATTTTCTTATGTGCTGTTCTTACTTCTTCTAGGCTGGGCTCTTCTTTTTCTTCTTTCTTCATAGGCTATGTCTGGGGCAGTTCAGCTTCTGTGGGGTTTCTTCATTCATAATCTGTTGGAAACACTTCTTCTATCTGCCTTTGACGCCCTGTAGTTGCTGCTGCCATCCTTTATGAAGCATGTCTGATGGCTATCTTCTTCATCTTTCTCTCTTTGCCTCACAACCTGAATGGGTTTCTTTGTACCATCTACTGAGTCACTGTCCAGAAGATAGCTATTTGCCCCTGATAACATGTTCTTTGCTTTTGTAACTGCTGTGTTAGTCTCTTTATCAATCAAACAGTATTCCTTCTTTGCCTTATACATCTTTTCTATCTCCCACTTTTTCCTGCAGTCCTTCTTTCTTTTGATGACATCCTAGACTTCAATATTCCATCATCAGTTTAATTTATGTACCATATTCCCATACCTGACTTGGCTGTATATCTGTTCCATAGTCCTCACACATGCTCTTTTGAGGTGCTGCCATTCTTCTTCAACTCTAACTATTTCCTCTTCTTCTTGAGGTGCTAGAACCCTGAATATTTCCTTGAACTCTTGTGCTTTTTTTCCAGTCAGCTTTCAGGTCTGTTGACCTTACAGCCTTCTCTGACCAGTGCTTTCAGCTAATTGTGGCAATCACTGGTTTATGCTGCTAGCCTACTGTTTCACTGTGGATGACTTTGCAGTCACTGATTCTACCTAGATACCCTTTCATTTATAGGAGGAAGTCTACCTAAGTATTCCTCACTTCCTAAACCACACCCTCTCTTGAAACCTTCCCTCCTATTTCCCTACAAACCTATTATCTCTAACCTCCTACTCTATAAAACTATGCCCTCAACCCTGAAAACTCTCTTTCCTCTTCTTCTCCTAAACATTCTACTTTACTACTACACCCTTACCTCCTATGAAAATCTCAAACTATTCCAAACTCCATCTTCAACCAAACATACTACAACTACACTTCCCCTACCCAAACAATCACACATTATTATACTAGCTACCTGTCCCTACCTGCAAGCTCTCTACCATAAAGCCCACCACTACCAACTCAAAACCTCCAAAAGACTCATTCTAATACCAGTCAAATATACAAAACCCCTACAACCACCCCAAACTCTTTTACTTATATATGGAGATATCCACCCCAACCCTGGCCCCAATACCCTCCAAAATCAAAGCCCTCTAAAACAAGCTACCATCTACTCTAACCCACACTTTTCCTCTGACTCCCTCTATTGCTCATCTTAATATTCGTAGCATTAACAACAAAGTCACTCACTCCATGCCTTAATTGATTTTTATGCCTTTGATATCCTCTGTCTCACAGAAACCTGGCTTAAACCTAGTACAAAAGACAACACCCCCAGGCTATAGTACCTTAAGACAAGACCGTCCTAATAAAAAAGGTGGAGGAGTGGCCCTCCTGTTTAAATCCCAACTTCAGCTAGCTTTAATTAACTCCTTCCCCCCCACACCAGGAAATGCTGAAATTCTTTCCACCAAACTCCAAATTAACAAAACCAAAGCTATAAACATAATATGTTCCTACATCCCCCCAGGCAAGAACATCCACACCCTAGAAAATATCCTATGCTGGATTTCTAGCACCTTCCCCAGGAAACCATAATCCTAGGTGATTTTAATATCGACTGAACTCCTGCATATCCCCCAAACCCACCACACACCTTAACCTCTTTAACTTTCACCAAACCATTAACTCCCCTACTAGAATACACAAATCCACCCACAAACAAACAATCCTAGACTGGATACTAACCAACAACAATCCCCTCTCCTATAAAACAGGTATACTCCCTGACAATATTAGTGACCACCTCCTTACCTTTATCACCAAACAAAAATGCAACATCCCTAAACAACCTACTTATCGAACTAAATACAACAAAACAGCATTTAATCTCACATCCTTTCAAACTGAACTCAAAGAATATAACTGGTCAACTCTAAAATACCTCCCAATAGATGAAGCAGTAACGCATTTCAACAACACCTTCTTACAAATTCTAAACCAACATGCCCCATCCCGATTAGTCAGAATCAGATCCAAAGCAGCTCCTTGGCTCTCTGTTATTACTAAACAAACTATGAGAGCGAGAAATAAATCATGGTCAAAATGGAGATCCACTAAAAGCCCCACTGACCATCAAACCTTCAAACATCTAAGAAACAAAACAAAGAAACTTGTCATCCTAGACAAAAAAAACTACAACTTTCAACACCAACAAAACCAAAACCAAAACCCTAAAAAATTCTGGTCAGGAATTAATAAACTACTCCACCCAGGCAACACCAAAACACCTACCCCAGCTAGCTTAGCACAAAAACAACCTAACATCATAGCCAACACCTTTAACAATTTCTTCTCTCAAACTGTAAACTCACTTGCAAGCACTATGACTCCACCCCCCTCCCTCCAAACTACCCCCATCCCCAACAATACCTATACACTACAAAACAAAGAAACTTGTCATCCTAGACAAAAAAACTACAACTTTCAACACCAACAAAACCAAAACCAAAACCCTAAAAAATTCTGGTCAGGAATTAATAAACTACTCCACCCAGGCAACACCAAAACACCTACCCCAGCTAGCTTAGCACAAAAACAACCTAACATCATAGCCAACACCTTTAACAATTTCTTCTCTCAAACTGTAAACTCACTTGCAAGCACTATGACTCCACCCCCCTCCAAACTACCCCCATCCCCAACAATACCTATACACTAAAACTTGAAACCGTCTCAACTACCTATATACAGAAACTACTGTCTAAACTAAAACCCTGTACACCCTCGGCTGACAAACTTCCAGCTGAATACCTTCAATTAGCTGCAAAAGAAATAGCCTACCCAGTATCCATCTTAATAAACAGAACCATAACAGAATCCAAAATTCCATCCTGCTGGAAAATCTCCCACATTATTCCACTCCACAAAGGTGGAAACTCTAATGAACTATCCAATTTTAGACCTATTGCCCTTCTATCGCCTCTATCGAAAATAATGGAACGCTGTATTCACCATCAACTCCTAAACTATCTCTTAAATAACAACCTGCTTGTAGACTCTCAACATGGCTTTAGACCCTACCACAGCACTACTACTGCCCTTCTTTCCTTCTCTGATACCATAAATAAAAATTGAAATAGAAACCTATTCTCATCTGCACTATTTCTGGACCTCTCAAAAGCATTTGATATGGTCAACCATCAACTTCTCCTTGATACCTTAAAATCTCTATCACTGGATTCTCAAGCCTTACAGTGGTTCAATTCATATTTGACTAATAGAAAACAAGCTGTACTGTGGGACAGCCATCTATCCACTCTACTCCCTGTCACTATTGGTGTCCCACAAGGATCTATCCTAGGCCCCTACTTTTCTCCATTTTCATCAACAATCTGCCCAATTCCCTACCAACATCCACATGCATACAATATGCAGATGATTCCACTCTCATCTGCTCCGCCCCTACCCCAGCAGAACTCCACTCCACTACCCAAGCAGTCTTTACTGCAGCAGAAAATTGGTTTCAACACATCTGTCTCCTCCTTAATCCCAAAACCAAACTACTACTCTTTACCCCTACCTCTAAATCCACCCCTATCTCTTTTTCTATAACATCCTGTAATGGCACTATCATCAAACCTGACAACTGCACTAAACTCCTAGGCGTCACCATAGATAACCAGCTTAACTTTGACTGTCACATTGATTTAACTATCAAAACTGTTAATAAAAAGATTGGTGCCCTATACAGGCTAAAGCCTTATCTCACTGCATCTTCCCGAGTAGCCCTTGCCCAAACTCACCTTATCTCTACACTAACCTACGCCTCCCTCCTTTGTCAACTTATCTAAAGGTAATCTTCAGAAACTGAATACTGCCTACCACAGTATAGCCAGATTTGCCACTGGCTCACCTTTCCTAACTCACCACTGTCTTAACTTAAAGAAACTCAACTGGCTTGAACTCCCAAACCTTATACTCCTACAACAACTAATCATCACCTTCAAAATTCTTCATTACCCCTCCAATATACCAATACTAAATAATGTCATCACACCTTATAAGAATCTCAAGACACTCAGATCAGCCAACAAGCTACTAGTTACTACCTTGAAATCTCATAACAAATCAGGTGATTCCCTATTTGCAAACACTATCGGTTCTTACTGGAATAAACTTCCCACTGAACTGACCTCCCTAACATCATGTCACCTTTTCAAAACAGATAAAACCACCTACTAATCCACTGGCTTTGCCCCTGCTCTAATCCTGACTGAGCATACTAATGTTCATTACTCTGAACAGTCTGCTACTTGCATTCTTTACTCTCCCGTTCTTACCTAGACTAACATCCTCAGCCCCCTTCTCTGGACCTTCACCCTTTTCCCTTATCTCATTGCCTAGATACCTCACTCTCCTTTTCAACTTGACTTTCTTAACATTTAACTATGATAAAATGCTATTACCCTATGTAAACATATTCTATCCACACTTTCTATCTATCTTTTATCCCTTTTTTTCCCTTAACTTTACTACCTATCTACCTGTTTACCTTCTAACTTGCTTTTTTTTAACACTTCTAACTATTAGTTTTCTTTCCCTCTGCTAATTACCAATTCTGTCTTCTAGCCTTCTGACCAATGATTAATTTTATGTAGCTATACTTCAGATATCCTTAACTCAACTTTATATTTTGGTGCCTGAGCTTATCTCCTCAGCCACATGATGTGAACTTTGATTGAAATCTTTTTGTAACCTAGTTAAATTAGTCCAGACAAACTGTATTTTGTCTTTGTACATTTTTGTTTTGTTTTGTTTTTGTTTAAAAAAGATTGATCTATTTAGTAAAGTATTCCTCATGTATTGTCTTAGTCTGATAGTGGAGCTTTTCTCCTCGGGCCTCTGCTGAAAATGGACATGTATCCAGCCAGACTAGCCCGGTTAACAAATGTAAAATAAATAAAATAAATAAATAAATAAGTAACGTTGTCCACTCTTGCATGTGATCTTGTGACTGTCTGTCTTGCTGAGCCATGTGTTTGCCATTACCACAATCAAACCATTTTCCAGACAAAAGTCCAGAATGTCCTCTCCTTCTTTATTCCTGTTTCTCCACCCATGTGAATACAGACAGTCCATATATCCTATTCTATCTGTCTGAATATGTGCATTTAGGTCCCCTATTAACAACATGTTGTCCTGCTTTATCTAGTAGGCGCCCAATTGCACTTTTTCCTTGCAGTCACAACCCTGCTGCGGGGCATAGATTGAGATTACGAATAATGTACTATGCTTACATTGGAGTCTGGTTGCCATGACTCTATCACTAATTTTAATGATGTCCCTTACTGTCTTCTGAAGCCTCTTCCTCACCACAGTATCCACACCATGTCTACTCTGTCCTTCCCCTGGATCCCAAGCCACATAGCTTTGCTACACTGCTTTTCCATCCTGTCTCCTAGATGCTCATGCCATCCACTTTCAAGCTGCATCCTGTCAGTGAACCTATGCTGAGTGCAATAATCCAGATAGTAGCTTATTGACCAAGTGATGCTAGGCTTTAAGGTAGGTACACTGACCAATAGGGGCCCATAGACCTTTCCTGCCATTAGCATGGGTTTCTAGCATAGGATTGAATAGGCCAGGTCCTTAACTCACTTATCACTGATAAATACCTATGCTCATGACCATTTCTGGCAACATTAATCAGCATGACCAAATGATTTACAACTAACCTTTATACCATCATGTGGCTAGCCCTGATGCAATGTGTAGTCTGTGATCCACATTCTCCAATCTAGAGGATACTGTGCACCACAGTGGATGTCCAAATTGGTTGGTCTATACAGCTTCCACCAATAGACACCATCTAGAGTCTGTGCTACTGTTCACAACTCCATTTTTGGGTGAGTTTGAGGTGGAATCACCCAGTATATTTGTGGAAGGTGGGAGGAACCCCACAAAGACATAGTGAGAACATACAAACTCCTCTCAGGCATTGGCCCAAAGTCAGGACTGAAATTTGCACGAAAAACATAATAATTAACCATTATGGGAACTGCGTCTGTATAGCTTTCAACTATTTATATATTTTTTCTGAATCAGAAATAAATGTGATCTGTAGCTATGATCACTACCAAACCAAGTATTTGCATGCAAGGTGGTAAATTAAGCTGAGTACCAAGTTACCAACCCATTCTGCTGAAAAAAAAATTTCTGACCTATTTGAAGTCTGCTTGCTGAGGTACTTAGCAGTGAGTTGAAACTTACTGCACTGATTCAATATCTCTCTCTGGGCATTTACATAATACTTTCTTTTAAAACATAGCTCTCCAACAAGAACAGTCTATAATGCATTATAGACAAGGAGAGCTATAGACATCAATGACTGAGGAAACCTGCATTAACTTTGCCATACTAAAATAATCCATTCTTATGGATTAAAAAACTCATACTACCTTACTAATAGGGCTACTATATCATCACAATGAATCATTATAAGAAAGTAAGTTCAGAAATCATAGAGTTGCAATGCCAAGTAGATACACTCTTCAAGCAGGAGGTTAACCACCAAGCTGACACAGATATGCAAAAAACAAAAACAACTAAAAAAGAGAGTGCTCACTCCATGGCTGTTTATGGGAATAAATTACTTGTTCTTAGAGAGGTAACATTTTATTAGAAAAGTTTTTGCACTTTCCTTATGTTTTTTTTTTTTTATGCAGCATTTGTTGGCCTGAACTCCCATCTTATCAATAAAATATATAGAGCCACCATTTCTTTATGTTTTCAGAAGGCTACTGCTGTGAAGCTGAGCATCTTCCTTGGAAACTGGCAGTTAATGCCTAATGATCATAACACTTTCATTACAGAATTCTAAAGATGAATTTTGAGGCTATTTCTCATCACTGGCACTTCTGTCTTTGCATGAATTTACTTACTTCACGGTTTATTTATATACTTACTAATGTGTCTGATCGTTAACTGAGTAGAGGGTCTAGTCTGTAGACTCTTTCCAGCCACGACCCTAGCTTGTAATGGAGCACGTGCAAGCCACATTTAGTTAATTACAGTTACAATTTTTGGTACCCTTTAAATTTTATAGTACATTTAAGTACATACTTGGTATGTATGACTTAACAGTTAATTAATGTGTTATATAAAGAATCATTCAATTGTAGTGCACTTAATTACTACTAGGAATATCTGGTTAAGTATGGAAATATGCATTTCTCATCTGGGAGCATGTTACAATTAACTGTATGGTAGTAGCTAACTTTGAACCTATTTTATTTCCACTCTATGTGAAAATACATGAAACAATTTTTAAAGTCGAACATCAGATATATGTACCTAATGCTACCACAAATTTTGGTCTAGATGCAGTGAAATGACTGTTATTTAAAGGTGAAGACACATTATTCATCATGTGGCTATAAACTTGACCAGTGGAGGTATTTCCTGGATTTTTCTTAGGTATTTCATTTGGTCAACCAATGTCTTATCCAAGACAGACTGGAGAACATTAAAATGGAAGGAGGTCTTCTGAGATGAATTTGAATGGATGAGCTTACTGCATTGGTTGAGAAAAGCTATATTTTCACTATGAAGCACATCCTCAGGAGTCCCATAAATGATAGGACATGGAGTACTAAAAGCTTAGCTTGTTTTTCAGCAAAACTAAGTTGAAATTCTTCAGGTGTAATGATTTTCCAGCATGTGGACAAACTTCCTGCCTATGTTCAATGGCACCCTCAGCCCCATGTAGTCAATTTTGTATAATAAGGATGCCATCTGTAGCACCTGTATGCCAGCACTTACCTGTGTCATATAATGTACAGAGATGTTTCATAGAACAGCAGACAGACTACATGAATTCCTCTGCAGAAATCATGAGATGGCTTTGTTGCAAATTCCACAGGCCACCTCTTTCTGGATTGTGCATTGTCATAGTTGTTCCTATACAATGCATCCTTGCTTCATACTTTGCATACGAGTTCTGTAAGTTCCAATCTCAAAGAATCCATAGGTTCATAGGTAGGTTCATAGGTAGGAACTAGGCTATTGGCCCTAGGGCCTTTATAAGACTAGCCAAAAATGTACCCTGGCTTTTGCCACCCAAGAAAATTATTTTCCTGCGCCCCTGTCGAGCAGAGCTACAGAAGTGATCTCTAGGGTGAATTTCATATCTCCCATCCAATCATCAAGATTTCATGAAGAGTGCTAATGAGAAGCTCTGTTTGACATAGACAGGTAGTCTGTTCCAGAGTATGGGAAGTCTCTGAGACAGGAATCTATCCCTCCAGCATGTTCTGTTTATTGCGGTGACAAGGTTTAGGTCCCAAGAGCATGTAGCTCGGAGGGATTGGGATTTCTTTAAGTAGAGCATGTCCAACAGCTCTGAGTTTGACATAGATTTGTATGTTAGGCAGAGATCGCCTCTGAGTAGGCGATGTGCGACATAGTAAAGATGGAGTTTTTTGAGACGGTCTGCATAGGGCATCTGTTTGAGGCCAGTAATCCTCTTTGTGAGGTATTTCTGTGGCCTTTCCAGTTGTTGTAGATGTCTTGTGAGGTACATACCAAAAGGGGCATTGTACTCTATAATGGGTCTAATGAGTGATGAGTAGAGGGGAACAATGACCTCTTTTTTTCTGGATGAGAAACCTTTTGTAATGAAGTGAGCCATGTAGAAGGATTTCCTGACCACTGTGGTGATGTGATTATCAAAGGAGGGACTACTGTCCACTTGTGTCCCAAAGTCTCTTATCACATTTTCGGTGTTAAGTAGACTACCAGCTATGTGGTAGTTCATGGGTACAGAGTTTTTACCAAAGGGGATGACAATACACTTTTTGGCATTGAGCTTCAGGCCATGGCTTTTACACCAGGCATCTGTCTCAGTGAGGCCCTTTTCTAGTATGTCCACATCATTAGGAGTTTTGATTATGGCTCCTAGTTTGCAGTCATCTGCAAACTTTGTTAGCCAAAGACCTTCTGTGTTAGCCTGTACTTCAGAGAAGTAGATACCAAACAGGAGAGGACCCAGGACTGAACCCTGTGGTACTCCACTTGTCACTGGTCTGAAGTCATATTTGGAGTCTGCTATTGTTATAGTGTGGGATCTGTCCGTATACCAGTTGGCAACCTATCTTGTGACATAGGGATTTATGCCTAGTTTAGTGAGCTTATCTATAATTCCAGAGTGGGGGATGGAGTCAAAAGCCTTAGCGAGATCTAGATAAGCTGTGTGAACCACCTTACCTTCATCTATGGCTTTGGTGACTGCTTCAAAAAAGTCAATCAGGTTTAGGAGACATGATTTGCCTTTTACAAATCCGAACTGGGTAGGGTCCAGAGTTTGGAGATTACCAATGTCTTTCTTTATGAGTTCCATGATGATATGTTCCATGGCCTTGCAGACCAGGCTCTTCAGGCTAATGGTGCTGTAGTTTCCAGGGTCCGTCATGGCTCCCCCTTTGTGGAGTGGGATAACCATCACGGTGCGCCATTCACTGGGCACAAAGCCTGAGGTGAGGCTATGACTGAACATGGTACTTAGGTAGGGTGCCAGTTCATTCTGTAGTTCATGTAGAATGCAGCCTGGGATATTGTCAGGTCCCATGGATGCTGTGTTCTTGGCTTTGGAGAGTGTGTTTTTTACCTGTGCAGCCGTGATTTCAGGAATGGAATAATATTCTAGCTTTTCATACTGTTCCCATATACTAATAGTCAAGGCCTGATTATCACATGGACAAAGGAAAATTGTGCTGTTTTTTGTATATCATATTCTATTTATTTATTAATTTATTTGCATTTGTTTACTTGGATGGTCCAAATGAGCATAACCCCATTCTCATCAGAAGCCCGGAGAGAAAAGCTCAATAACAAAACATAAACAGCGAAAAAAATGATATAAATTATTCATAGAAAGGTAACAATACACTTATTACATTAAAGAAAAATAAAAACTCTGAGTATTTATATCTGAGTGTTTTTTACTAGGGTAGTGACCAAATTCAGACTCAGCCTGGATACATTTTGTAATTAAAGTAAACACAATTATCAAACATTTAATATACTGAATAGTGAAGGTAGCAGTTATTGTGAAAATGTTTATTTATTTATTTAATTTTTGTAAGCATGCAGAGGTAATTAGATGGAGGGTAGAGGTATAACAAAGACGTAATGGAATGTGATTTGGGTAAGTAGGCATGGAGTTTGAAGTAAGGTTAGGGTATGAAGGAGTGAAGTTAAGAGTAACAGTATGAAGCATAAGCAGGAATAGACAGATGGGTTATTATCCTGTTGTGGAGCATGAATAGGATGAGGTTTCTAGCACATGGTGTTTGATTGTTTTTTTTTTTTTTTAATTTCTTAGTTTGTTTTGTTGCCTAATTGATAGTGGGAGGGAGTTCCCTAGAGGGTGCTGTTGTCCGTTACTTACTGAAGTTGCATTCTTCTTCTGACAGTAGCAATTTACAACAAATTATATGAAAACTAAGAAGAAATGGTATAGGTTATTTTATTACACCATGTCATAATGTTCTTAACCAGATTATACATTTCAGTAAGAAAAATAACCTAAAGATAACAGAAATAATATAATTTGCAGACTCCACTAAATGATATTTAGCTTCTGTTTTTATTGTTCAGCTTTTAAATCTTGTGTGTATCATATAAAAGGATCAATGTCAGAAGAGCAAAGTTTCAGAAAGCCAAACTTTATATGGTTGAGACCATATGATCGATTTTCCGAAAAGTCAAACAAGAAAAAATGTAAGTTTTTGCATGGGGCAAGTTCCCCTATATCATCCCACCCATTGCATGTTATATATACCAACTCTGAGATCATACAAAAACAGAGAAAAGGGCAAATTTCTCAATCCCCACTGTACTACCATCTCCATACAAAAGCTTCATAATTTTGGAAAGTAGATCATATGGTCTTGACCATATGAAGTTCGACTTTCTGAAACTTTGATCTCCTGAAGGGGACCCCAGATAAGGATTATGATCGAGTCTCTGATAACAACCATCATATTATACATTTAAGACACAGATGCCATGAAATTCACAATGAGATTAAAGCCTTTTGCTCATACATGTGGCAGAGTGAGGTATCAATCAGCTTTTAAAACTGTTGTACTTTCTGCTGCTGTTCTTTGCCATCAGGCACTGCCATTTGTTAAGTCCTAGAGCAGGACCCAATCTTAATAATGCTTATGGATATTTAACAATACTTGTTAAGCACCTTTCAGACATTAGAATGGTGTTTAACAAGCTCAACTTTTTCCTGACATTGGAGTCTTATTGGACTGTTACAAGTATTACATGGTATTTAGTTTCATAGTGTCAAAAGGCATTAATCTTGCTTAACTTAGTTACATTGCTGTCCTTCCTCTATTCTTCTAGCATTGGCTACTTGGTTGCTGTAATGTGTTCTGAATCCTGACCTTTTTGAGATAGTCTTTCTCCTCTACTTTGTTCTCTACTTTTCTAGTGTTTCAAAATCCATTAATTATATAGCTGACAGATGATAATAATCTCTTGAGTCAATAAAAAAAAATCCTGACAGTCAGTGTCGGAGTTCAAAGGTGAAGTTCACAATACCTACACCTACTGAAAGTTAACTTACCTATTGGAGCCTGTCTCAGTATCAGAAACAATGACTTGGGACAATGAGTTTTAAAAAAGGTCACCAGAAGAGGATTGGTATCTACTTTAAAATGCAGTTGTGATTAAATGAAATACTGCTAGCCTAGCTAGCTGGAATTTTTTAAATAATTATATGTCATGGTGAATATCAAAATGATTTATACAAGATGCTTGTTTTACAAATGTATTAGAACTGTATGTTGTGTATATCAAACTGCTTGTACAAATGCATGTGTTGAAAAGGGTATTTGCAGAGTGCTGTTTGAAATGTAGCCACAGTGTGCTTTACTGGAAGAGAACTGATATGTACATGCACTATTGTAACTGGTTAAATGCATATATTTTAACAGTGGAAACTGGAATACAGGAAGTTAACTTCAGAAAAATAACTGAAATTAAGTTACTTTATGGCTAGGCCATAAAATATGGTATCTTTCAATTTTCAATACATCAAGGAGACAAAGGGCAGGATTCACAAAGGCTTGTATGGAGTCTAAGAGTAGAATAAGATGCCATGCAGCCAACATGTCTGCCGAGCGATCCAGGAACAGCCGGCAGGGGTGTGCAAGAGAGCTCCTAAAACGACTCTTACATGGACAGGGGTAGGTTATGCAAATTACCTCATTTGCTGCTGAAAGCTATGCAAATGAGGTACATTTGTGATCCAGGAAACCCTAACCTGTCCGAGTAAGAGTAGTGTTATTTGCAGAAATGTACTCCCTTGTCAACTGAGCACCATTCTGCAAATAGCAAAACGGAGCCATGACAGCTTCAAATAAAGGATGCATCCAGTTGAGGAAGCATGCCAATGGCCAAATATACGGCCATTGGCAATGTTTCCCATTGCAAAATAAAAAAAAAATGTTTACCTCGATTTCCAAAGTTTAAGTGTAGCACAGCGCCGCGCAAACGTGCTGCACTCTAAAAACCAGAAAACCAAAAAATAAAAGCCAGAAATAGGGATTTTATTCAAAATATTAATTTGCCATGCAAGTGAATGGCAGGCTGAAGACAACATAGCTACTGAGTAAAGGTTGCTAAGGGGGGAAGCTCAGTCTAAGAGATGTAACCAAGAATTAGTAGGCAATCCTATGCAAATGAGGTTAAGGATAGTGAATCCCAATTTTACATGGCAAATGAGCAAAGTCTGTGGAGTGTAAGAGTAGGATAAGGGGAGTAACAGAGTAGAAGATAGGTGACATCACGAGGGGGGTATGTATAAAAGAATGTAAGCTCATTGGAGCAGAGTGGCATGTGATTGCTGTAAGTTACTCATCACTGGAAGAGGTGTGTCAACAGCTATCCTAGCTAAAGCCAAGAAATTGAAGGTGTATGCCATGGATAACACTAAAGTTTCTTGTTGAAGTGCCTGCAATGTGTTTGCGCGTGGGTGCGTGCCTGTATATCAGAGTAAGACTGTGTGCGCGCGTGCGCGCCTGTGTGCGTGTGTTTAAGCTGGAGTAAGTATGTGTAAGGTAGTTGAAATTTGTGTAAGCACGTTTGCGCCTGTATGCACGCGTACAAGCAGGAGTCAGCAAGTGTTAGGCCATGTAAGCATGTGTGCGCGTGTGTGAGCTGGTGTGCGTGTGTTTGCGTGGCACCACCCCCTGTGGAAACAGAAAGGGAAAAGGAAGCACAACAAATAGTAGGAAGTTAACCAAGGAGAACTAGCAGAGCTAGCAGGTGAAAACAATCAGAATTAGGCACTTACACAGGCAGTACACTAGCCCAGCCCAGCCCAGCACTTAAAACTCTGCAAACAACTTTCCACCATGTTTTCCTCAGAGATACTGCAACACTGCAGTAAACTAAGAGAAGTGAAAACTTAAAAAGCTTTACTGAGACAAAGAAATGTTAGGGGCTGCCATTGCTGTTATAAGGTGACATATGCAACATGCTGAGGGTGGTGACAATGCGAATGCTGCTGAGCAACCCACAGTGAGGACTCGGAGAAGAGTGTACAGTCCCAGGGTAACCTACCAGGGGCTACATGAGCTGGAGATAGTGGAGCGCTATAGAGTGGACAGAGACCTCATGCAGCAAATTGTTGAGCTGTGCAGGCCACACCTCACACACAGAACCAACAGAGGGGAACCCATCCCAGTGGAAACCAAGGTATGTGTTGGTCTAAGAATACCAGCAACAGGTACCTTCCAGAGACCAACTGGTGATATGATGGGGATTTCACAGGCATCAGTATCCAGGGTACTGCACCAGTTCCTGAATGCCATGTCAGCACATTTTGGTGATCATATATATTTCCCCAATTCCCGTGAGATATTGGCCAGCAATATGCATCTTTTCCAGCAAATAGCGGAATACTCTGAGGTAGTGGGTGCAATAGACTGCACGCACATATGCATCAAAGCACCAGCCGGTGAGTGGGGTAGGGCCTACTTTAACCGCAAGGGCTTCCCCTCCATCAACTGCCAGGTCATGTGTGATGCCCAGGGCATAATACTGAATGTGTGTGCTGGCTGTCCTGGAAGCTACCATGATTCCCATATCTGGCATCTGACACAGCTGTACCAGACATTTGCCAATGGGGACATCCCTCATGGTCATCTAGTGGGGGATGCTGGATATGCACTGGAGCCGTGGCTGATGACACCCATCAGAAATGCACACACACCTGAACAGGAACGCCATAATGGGGCACACGCACAAACACGAAATATAATTGAGAGTGTGTTTGGGCTGCTCAAGTCACGGTTCCGGTGCCTGGACACATCTGCTGAAGCCTTGCAGTACTCACCAACTACATGTACCCAAATTGTCATGGTATGTGCTATGCTACATAATATGACCCTGCGAAAACAGCTGCAGCAGGAGCAGCATACGGCGGGGCCAAACAGCCCCCCACCATTGCCAAGGCCATCACAGGTAGACCGTGACTCAGAGGAGGAACAACCTGAGCCTGCCTCAGTAGGCAGAAGGAGGCATGCCCAGTATGCTTTGACCTTGGCAAGGAGGCAACGCATAGCACATACACTGGCACGGTAGGAACCCTGGAAATGATACCTCTCTCTGACTCTCATATATAGTAAAAGGGATGCCTAACTTGACACTACCTGTTTTCAAACATGTATAGGGAGTGTACTATGTGCATCCGACATAGGCAGCCCTGCAGCACCACCTGAGGCATGATTGCCATGTTTTAAGCAATATAAAGCAGTGCTAAATAGCGTTTACCACTATTTAGTATATGTAAACAAAACTGCACACACTAACTAGCACAACTTTGGACAATGTTGAGCAATATTGGGCAACATTCAGCAATGCTGGTTAACGCTGAGCAATGTTGGGCAAGTTTGGTCAAAATTGGGCATAGTTGAGCAAAAGCAGGTAAACATGCTCATATTTGCTTTACTGTTCCTTAAGCAGTCTGATCTGCCCAGTATGAAAATATAAAGCAGTGACAGTCCTCGAGCCCAAGATACTGTGCACTATAGTCACAGTACTGAACCACTAAACCATGACAGTATTTCACTGGTCAGCTTGTATGAAGAAATGTTGATAAGTCTATGCAAAGTTTCTCCTGGAAACCCTGCAGGCACAGCATAATCCCTGTCGAGTTATGACACAAAGGTGAGCCCTGCAGTAAAAATACAACTTGATTTTCAACACACATATAGTATAAATGTTAATATTGGGTGTGTTCACACACGTCAACAAATGTAGTGGACTTCAGACAGCAACATACTGAAAGGTCACACTGGGCATGCTCACACACTTGAAAAATGAGACAAATGTCAGGCAACAAAATACTGAAAGGCCAAACTGGGCATGCTCACACACTTAGGCCATGTCTGAGTACAGCAGTGGGCCACACATATCTGGCAGTTGCATGTGTTAACCCAGGAGCCTCTCACTATTCACCAATCCTGCCTTGTGCACACAGTTATATGACAACAGACACATATATAATATATTGGAACCCTGTCATAATCAAATATGTACTACAGATACTTAGGTTGTTTATAGAAAGCGGGAAAGCAAAGAAGATAAAAAACCTGCAATCAATATCATCAATAAACAATGTGCACTCCAAACATTATCATAGGTTCATAGGTTGATACTAGGCTATCTGCCCTAGGGTATTTATAAGCCTAGCCAGAGTGTGTTTGGCTTTCGCCACCCTTTTAGATTAGTAGACTGTGCCTTTGAATAGTAGGTCACAGAAGATAGCCCTTTTATGGTTAGTTTATTCTGCCTCTGTCTAGCAGGGACCCAGAAGAGATCCCAGGGGTAAACTTACAATCTCCCATCCACTCGTCAAGATTTCTTTTGAAGAGGGTCAGTGAGGGGCTCTGCCTAACTTGGACTGGGATTTTGTTCCAGAGTGAGGGGAGCCTCTGGGATATGAATCTGTCCCTCCAGCATGCCCCATTTATTTCTGTGCTGAGGTTTAAGTCCCTGGAGCATGTAGCTATAAGGGATTCATATTTCCTGAGGTGGAGCATGTCCATTAATTCTGGGTTGGACATGGCTTTATACGTCAGGCACAGATCGCCTCTGAGTAGGCGGTAAGCAACTGAGTAGAGCTGGAGTTTTTTTAGCCGAACTGTGTAGGGCATCTGTTTGAGTCCCTTGATCCTCTTGGTTAAGTACTTTTGGGGTCTTTCCAGTTGCTGCAGGTGTCGGGTAAGGTACATCCCAAATGGGGCATTGTATTCAATTATGGGCCTAATGAGTGATAAGTAGAGAGGCACAATGACCTCTCTTGATCTAGATGTAAAAGCTTTCGTGATAAGGTGGGCTATTTAGAAGGTCTTTCTAACCACTTTGTCAACGTGATTGTCAAAGGAGAGATTACTATCTTCTTGGGTCCCCAAATCCCTAATTACTTCTTCCATACTTAATGGATTACCACCTATGTGGTAATTTGTGGGCAATTTGTTTTTTCCAAAGGGGATGACTATGCATTTTTTGGCATTTAGCTTTAGGCCATGGATCTGACACCAGTTATCCGTCTCTGTGAGACCCTTTTGGAGGATGCTTGTGTCAGATGGAGAGTCGATTATAGCACCCAGTTTGCAGTCACCTGCGAACTTGGTCAGCCATAGTCCTCCCATGTTAACCTGTACCTCAGAGAAATATATACCGAACAAGAGAGGTCCCAGGACTGAGCCTTGTGTGATGCCACCAGTAACTGGTTTAGAGTTTGGCATGGCACCTGCAATTCTGACCATGTGGGTGCTATCCCTGAGCTAGTTTGCAACCCATCTTGTGACATATGGGTTGATATTTAAGCTGGTGAGCTTATTTATGATGCCCCAGTGGGGTATTGTGTCAAAGGCTTTTGCGAGGTCCAGGTAGGCTGTGTGGACTACCTTCCCTTCATCTATGGCCCTGGTAACTGTTTTAAAGTTGGGAGGGTGGCCTAATGGTTAAGGTGTTTGCCTTACAAACACAAGATAAAGGATTTGAATCTCACAAGGGATGATTGGCTATGCTTAAAATGGCTTGCAATGGCAGTTAGCCTAGTACTAACCTATAAGAAGTCTACCAGGTTCAAGAGGCAAGATCTGCCCTTAACAAAGTCAGATTGGGTAGGCTCCAGTGTCTGGAGATTCCCGATGTCTTTGTTTATGAGTTCCTTGATGATACGCTCCATAGTTTGCAGACCAGGCTAGTCAGGCTTATAGGGTGATAGTTTCTGGGGTCCGTTGTGGCACCACCTTTGTGGAGCGGGACCACTGTTGCTGTATGCCATTCCTTGGGTACATATTCTGTAGTAAGGCTGAGACTGAACAGTGACTTTATGTGAGGGTTAACTTCTTCTTGAAGCTCGTGTAAGATGCAGCCCGGGACACCGTCCGGTCCCATTGATGCTGTGTTTTTTGCTTTGGAGAGGGCAGCTCTCACCTGTTCATCTGTGATGTCAGGGAGGCTACACTCTGTTGGGATGGACATTTGCTCTTTTGGGGGTATGGGGGGGGGGGATTTGCACTGAACCTGTCTGCCAGGATGTTGGCAATGTCTGTGGGTTCAGTGTATTTTTTGTCATTTTGCACTAACTCAGAGCATATCTGGGAGTTGCCACCCGGGTTCCTGACATAACTAAAGAAGGCCTTGTGATTGTCTTTAGTGTCTTGTGCAATTTTTCTTTTGAAGCTGGCATTAGATGATTTTATGAGGGATCGTAGCTTCTTGCTAGTACTAATCAGAGATGCCTTCCCTTTTTGGGATTTTGCTCTATCATGTAGTAGCTTCCTCCTTTTGTTGTATAGCTTATTTATGGCTGGGATCCACCAGACAGGTCTCCTGCCTTTGGAGGAGTCAGTCTTGGTTTTATTTGGGAGAGCATGATCCATCCATTCCTGTAGGTGTCCATAGAATGCGTTTGTAAAGATTCTGCGGTTTGAGCCGTATTTTCCACTGGCCCGGGGGCTTTGAAGGATACCACCTTGGTTTTGGTAAGTGTGAAGTTTGCTTTTGAGAAGTTCTTCAATGAAGTGACCTTGGCTGGGGGTGAGGACAGGATATGGATGTCCAGTGAGATTAATTTATGGTCTGACCTTACCAATGAGGGGTATACCTCTGGTGTTGAAAATAGAGTCCCAATGTTGGTGATGACCAGGTCCAATATGTTTTCCCCTCTTGTGGGGGTGGTGACCAGTTGTTCCATAGCATTTGAGTTTATAAATTCTAGGAACCATTGGGCGAGGGTGTTGGGGCTTGAGTAGTATTCCCAGTTAATGTTTGGGTAGCTGAAGTCACCCAATATAATGGTGTTTGGAGAGACCTTCATATTCTCCAGTGTTCTCAGGAAAGCCGAGTGGGGTTCCTGAGTTTGGGTGGGTGTTCTGTAGCAGGCTACAAACTGAAAGGCAGTTTTGCCCACTGTTAGTTGCACATGGATGGTGTCCGATGCTTCATGCAGTGCTACTAACCTGGAGGTGTGGGTATCTTTGATGTATATGGATACTCCCCCTCCTTTTGTGGTTCGGTCCGAGTTTTGTGGCAGAAAAGCATGGTGTGAAGTATAACCTGGTAGTGCTGGGGTGCTTTCGGGAGCCTTGAACCAGGTTTCTTTTACTGCACAGATATCAATATTCTCCATACTGAGGAGAGCCTCGAGTGCATGCATTTTGAGGTTTAGACTTCTGGCGTTGAGCAGCATTACCCTTAGTTTCTTTTTCCTTGTATTGTCTATGGAGGTGGGTTTATCTTTTGAGCCTTGCCTAAAAAAGGCACTATGGGGGTGGCAAGAGCCTTAGCCAGTATTTGAAAGCCCAGGGGTGACAGGTGCAAGCCGTCCCTAGCAAAGCAACATGGCATGTCGAGCATGTCATCCCAGGCTGACAGACACTGGATACCCTTTGAATGACACCAATACTTTAGCCAATTGTTAAAATTGATCATTTTGTCTTTATACTGTGGCATCATTCATGGTGAGGGTAAGATGCTACTCAAGGTCAGGGTCATACTGGCCTGGGCTACATGATCAGATAGCTCCTCTATGTCTCTTTTCATGTAGTCCAGGGAGGTACCCTCAGGTCATTCACACCAGCATGGACAATGACTGAGTCATATTTGTACTTGCTTTGGAGTGACCTGAGTGCATGTGTTATGTGGCGGGTCCTGGCACCCGACAGACAGCTTACAGTGACCTTCTCCTTGTTCAGCCTGGTGAGTGGGGCATCAGTGTGTCTGACAATAGAGTCACCTATTACAAGTGTATTAGGTGTGTTGTTTAGCCTTACGGGCAGTGACTGTGTGGCACACTGACTTTGTGAACTATGTGATGCATGAGTATTGTTGTGGGGTAGCAGTTGTTTGGGTGTCTGCTTTGGAGGTCTCTGCTGCTTAGGCAGATTTTTATTTAAAGCCTCCGAGTATGTTTTTGTGTGTTTATGTGTTTGTTTTGCTGTTGCTATAGGTCTATGTGAGACTGGATTTGTGGTGTGTGTGGTTAACTTCTCCTCCTGATAGACTGTGCCAGTCATGGTTCGAGAGAGCTCAGCCTCCAGTTTGGCTATAGAGTTGCATCTCTCACATATATTTGAGTTTGTTGAGAGGAGGAGAGGGTTGTGCGTGTACATAAGGCACTTGTAACATTGCCTCAAAATTCCCATATTCACCAGTTGGACTGGAGAGTACACACAAAACTGACGTTTGGACATGTCAGGATATTATGATGAAATACTTTTTGACTTATCAAAAAGGATCAATAGGGTGTTAAGTGTTTAAAAGAGTATAAGAGGGGCTTAGTGCTTAAGTTTGTTGGTGTTTTGGAAAGATTATCTGCGAAGGAGTCCAGACAGAACCATGACACTTCCTTCAGCTATGTCATAAATAGCAATGTACACTCATATATGTCCTGAGTCAGGGCCAACTGTAAATGACTGACAATGCCAACATCCTGTCAGACATCCTGCCCTATCATCATGTCAGGAGATATCACATGCAGAATGGGTAAACAGCTCCTTCCAAAGCTGAAAAAATGGCATCAATTGGATTACATTGTTTCCCTATATGTGTCATAAGTGAACTGCAGAACAAACAGACCCTGCACCTGAACAGTCTGTTGAGCCTTACCCTCTCTACAGGATATGAAACTGTTGAATGGGTTACAGCAACATATGGCACACTCCACAAGTGTTGGTGCACAACAGACCATGGGAACTATAGTCTTATAAGCCTATGAAGTCTGATTTGCAAGGCCATGGAGTCCATCATGATTGAAGTCATAAACAGAGCTATTAGAAGCCTACAAACACACAACCCTACCAACTTTGGTTTGGTCATGGGCAGATCATGGTTCCGAAACCTGCTAGACTGTTTGCAAGGCAGCCACCCAGGACATACATCACTGAAATGAGCTACACATGTCCCACATAGACTTTAAATAGCCCTTTTCCAACATCCCAGACACATGTCATATCCACAAAATCAACAACCTGTGCATAAATATGTATTGTCATATGATGGATTGGCAACTGGTCCACAGATAGATCACACAAGCTAAGAATTGTGGAGTCCTGTTCAAGCTGTTAATACTTGCTGTCCCCCATGGCTCAGTCCTGAGATTGCATAAAACAAAGTGCACACACATTACCATGTCTAGTCTGATGATGTCAGCATCCTACAAATATAGCAGGAGAAATCAAAACACCCAGTAAAGCATATAGCGTCGTTTTAATGTGTATCTCTCTAGTATCATAACATAGTTAGGTAGGGGTTTGAATCTTGTAATTAGTGTGTGTGTGGGGGGGGTGTATGTTTATGTGTGATTTCTTTTGAGAGGAGTGCCCTTTTTGGACACTAGGAAAACACCTTAAAAGAGGTATATACCTCTTTGGCAAGTCTGATGATGTCAGCATCCCACAAATACTGCAGTGGAAATAAAAACTCCCAGTTAAGCATATAGCGCGTCATGTTAATACATATCTCTCTAGTATCATAACATAGTTAAGTAGGGGTTTGAATCCTGCAAATGCTGTGGGGGGGTGTATGTTTGTGTGTGATAAGAGTACCCTTTTTGGACACTAGGAAAACACCTTAAAAGTGGTATATCGCTCTTTGGCAAGTCTGATGATGTCAGTATCCCGCAAATACAGCCATGGAAATAAAAGCGCCCAATAAAGTATATAGCGCATTGTGTTAATGCGTATCTCTCTAGTATCATAACATAGTTAGGTAGGTGTTTGAATCTGGGAACATTACTCAAGCCCTAACTTTCTAGCCCAACGGTTCCTGGAGTTCATAAATTCAAATGCCATGGAACAGCTAGTCACTGTTCCCACGAGAGGAGAAAATATACTAGATCTCATTATCACAAACATGGGGACAAAATGCTCCACACCGGAAGTATATCCCTCATTGGTGAGATCTGATCATAAACTAATCTCACTGGAAATCCACATCCCGCCCCCACCCCAAACAAAAGACCACAGTGAAGAACTTCTAAAGCAAACTTCACACTACTCAAGACTGGTGTGGTATCCTTCAAGGCCCTGAGCCAGTGGAAACCACAACCCAAGCTGGAAGCCCTTACAAATGCCTTCTATGAACACCTCCAGGACTGCATGGATCAGGCAATCCCAAATAAAACCAAGACTCTTTCCACAAAGGGCAAACGTCCAGTCTGGTGGACCCCAGCCATTAACAAACTTTACAATAAGAGGAGAAAGCTATTACATGATAGAACAAAATCCATAAAAGGAAGTCACCCCTGATCATTATTAGTAAAAAATACAAGCACTCATAAAATCAACTAAGGCCAATTTTGAGAGAAAATTGCCATGGATTCAAAGGACAATCATAAGGCCTTTTTCAGCTATGTTAGGAACCTGGGTGGAAACTCCAAGATATGCTCAGAATTAGTCCAAAATGATACAAAAATCACTGAACCCACAGACATTGCCAACATACTGGCAGACAGGTTCAGTGCAAACTTCACCCCCCTCTACCCCCCTAAAGGAGAGATAACTATCCCAGCGGAGTGTAGTCTCCCAGACATCTCAAATGCGCAGGTGAAAGCTGCTCTCTCTAAAGCTAAAAACACAGCATCAATGGGACCGGATGGTGTCCTCGGCTGTGTGCTACATGAGCTAAATGAGGAATTAAACCCGCACATAAGGCAACTGTTTAATCTCAGCCTTACCACAGGATACATGCCCAAGGAGTGGCGTACAGCAACTGTGGTCTCACTCCACAAAGGCAGTGCCTCTACGGACCCTGGTAATTACCGCCCCATAAGCTTAACAAGTCTAGTCTGCAAAGCTATGGAGAGGATCATAATGGAGCTCATAAACAAAGATATAGGGGACTTGCAGACATTGGACCCGACCCAGTTTGGCTTCGTCAAGGGCAGATCATGCCTTTTGAACTTGGTCGACTTCTTAAAAACAGTCACCAAGGCCATTGATGAGGGAAAGGCAGTCCATACAGCCTACCTTGACCTTGCAAAGGCTTTCGACACAATACCCCACTCGGGTATTGTAGAAAAGCTTACCAGCTTAAATGTAAACCCATATGTCACAAGATGGGTTGCAAACTGGCTTAAGGACAGAACCCACAGGGTTAGAGTTGCTGGCGCTATGTCAGACTCCAAGCCGGTCACAAGTGGTGTCCCACAGGGCTCAGTCCTTGGCCCTATTGTTCGGCATCTACTTCTCAAAAGTACAGGCCAACATGGGAGGACTTTGGCTGACAAAGTTTGCAGACGACTGCAAACTTGGCACCATAGTTGAAAGTGCATCGGACACGGATATCCTTCAGAAGGGACTCACGGAAACAGATAGCTGGTGCCAGAGCCATGGCCTGAAGTTAAACGCCAAAAATGTATAGTCATACCCTTGGAAAACAAGGTAACCCCAAGCTATCATATAGGTGGCAATCCACTAAGCACAGAAGAGGTTATCAGGGACCTGGGGACCCAGGTTGACAGTGGCCTTTCTTTTGACACTCACGTTGCTAAAGTGGTTAGAAAGACCTTCTACATTGCCCACCTGATCATGAAGGGATTCACATCCAGATCTAGTGAGGTCATTGTTCCCCTGTACTCTTCACTTATCAGACCAATGATCGAGTACAATGCCCCATTCGGGATGTATCTCACCCGACATCTGCAGCAATTGGAGAGACCCCAAAAGTTCCTCACCAAAAGGATAAACGGACTCCAAAATCTGCCATATGCTGCCAGATTGAAGAAACTCCAGCTCTATTCAGTCGCATACCGTCTGCTCAGAGGTGACATGTGCCTGACATACAAGGCCATGTCCAACCCGGAATTAATGGACATGCTCCACCTCAAAAAATCCAAATCCACCAAAACCACTAGAGCAAGTGACTTAAACCTTAGCACTGATATAAATAGGACGTGCTGGAGGGATAGATTTATCACTCAGAGACTCCCTATGCTGTGGAATAAAATCCCGGTCCATGTGAGGCAGAGCACCTCGCTGGCTCTGTTCAAGAGAAATCTTGACCTGTGGATGGGAGATCATAGGTTTACCCCAGGAATCATCTCTGTGTCACTGCTGGACAGAGGCACAACAAACTAATGGGTACAGTATTTTTTCATATAAGGGGTGGCGTAAGCCACAGAACTTTGGGCTAGGCTTATAAATGCCTTAGGGCAGATAGCCTAGTATAAACCTATGAACCTATGAACCTAATCCTGCAATTGCTGAGTGTGTATGTGTGACACTGTTGGTCAACGTGTTGTGGATTTTGCTTTTACTACTGTATGACATATCAGTAAAACAACAGTATGTGCATTGCACACTTCAGGTATCTGTGTGGCAAATACATATATGTACATGTGACCTCAATTAGTTCATAGGTGTGAAGCCTGCTTTCTACATGAATACATCTGTTACCTTTGACAGATTGTGCTGCTGCTTCTCAGACCTTAGGTCACATATGTATGTTTGTGACAAGGCCAGCCACTGTAGTGATCTGTGGCCTAGGTCATCTGTGTCACACACACCCATGACAGTTTCTATAGAATAGTGTGAGTGAGGGTTCATGCCTGGGGTATATTTCAGACATGTTCAAACACAACAAAGTCTGTCAATAATGGACATTCATTATAGGTGTACAACAACTTTGTGGATATGCATACAGACCCCTTATTGCTTATGTGATACATCGAGGGGCTTCAGAATACCTTTGGAAATGTGAATACCAAAGGACAGATGACATAACACGTGGCTGTATGTACACATCGGTACCCCTTCTACATGTTGCGGGCTGCTACCTATGTGGTACTGTTGGGATACTATGTTTAGTAAATGTGGATGACTATGCTATAGTTGGCTTATAGCTTTACAGCATGGGTTGGACAACAGGTATCTGTCTGTATGATACCCTTGTGGAGGATAAGTTTCTCATCCGGAGAATGCATTGTAGGCCACTGTATGCATTACCAGATGTGGACGGACATATCCCTAGTGTGTTTGCTTGTACCTTAGAGGGCTAAATGCCAAACAGGAGTGGTCCCAGGAATGGTTGGCGGTCAATACCACTGGTTACTGGTATAGTATAGTACCAGAAGGATCCAAATGCTACTGTGTTTCCTACATCTGTGTGTTAGTTGTCAAGACATCATCTAACGATTGGTTATAGTCAGGCTGTTGAGGTTGTGTATACTACCAAAATGCAAACCAATGACAGATAGTAACAGTATCACCCACAGCATAGTGTCAAATCATGTCATACACACATGTGTACCCAAGTTAAAACATATGTGTAGTAAAATGCATACTGGCCACCAATAGAAACTATGAAGTGTTAACACTGTGTAATACAGGGCATGTCACCTTTCCCATGTGTCCACTATGCACGTACATGCAGACAGTGCACCTCCACCATGTTCACAAATGAACACCTGCAAATCTGTACTGCGCACATCACACACGTACTGTCCACTCACCAACACATGCTGCCAGAACTACACACATCAGCCAAGTGGCACATAGGCAGACAATACATTTTTGGAATTAACACTGGTGTAAACAATACTACATTGATAATCATAGCTTTAATGCATCATGCCTGCTCAGATATACATACAAGGATATCATTACACTTTACGGTTGACAACATGCTAACATTGCTACACTGCTATTAAGTCACCCTGTGCATCAGCACCATGTTAGCCTGTTCCTGCATCAATGTTACAGATGACAGGAGGTGGCACAGTTTCATCATATGCACAGGGTGTGTTGTTGGTTTGCCAGAGCCCAACAATGACCCATCCAATCAACATGTATGTGTGTGTGTGTGTGTGTGTGTGTGTGTGTGTGTGTGTGTGTGTGTGTGTGTGATAACAGTACAGCATGGGTCAATGTTGATGTAATGTGTGTGTGTATGTGTTAGCCCTAGGTGTTTGGTTTATGTGTGTGTGTCTGCATGCACACAGTTCCACCATGTGGCTGCCAAATATGGGAGGTTGTGGGACAGCCACAGACTGTACCTGCCAGGCTGTACAGATCAATGTCTCTGGCCATGGACACAGTACCTATGCCTGGCAGGGGAGCCACGGACAGTATTGGGTACTAAGCCAGACTGAGTACTATCATCAGAGGCAGGGGGATGTCGACTGGACCCATGTCCCTGCTGGGACAGGCCAGATCCACGTGCATGTGGTCTTCTAGGACGGACTATTGACAGCCCAGCCCCAACATTGCTGGGGCTGGTACTGCCACTACGGGAGTGGCTGTGACTTGTGTGCCATCCGCGATGACTGCCAGTTGATGATGTTGCTGGCATACGTCCACGTCAACGTCTCAGCCATCCTGCACTGTCCTGGCACATGGACATGACATTGCGGAGGACATCTAATGTCTCCCCCCAACATCTATCAATGACCTCTGTGTAATTACGGATGGCACTGGCAAGGTCACGGATACTGTCATTGATAGCAGTGTTATGGGCCCTCTGCACCCTGAGTCCCTGTCTGGTGTACCATTCCATATGTGCTTGTGCCTGTATTACAGCCCGAAACATACCTGAGGATGTAAGACCTGTGGGGGCACGTCTGCCAGGGGCATTATGACCAGCAGTGCTCCCACGAGAACCCCTGGACATCTGCCTATGTGGTACCATTCCAGGAATCTGGGTATGGCTGCAGTGAGGGGATGCATGTGCCATAGATACCACACTATCCTGGCCAATGCCTACTGTATGCTGTCCCTCATCTAAGGGCATTGGTGATGAGGGATGTATTGGCAGTATGAATGTCGCATAGATGGGATGGAAAGCTGTGTACTGTTGACTGGCAGTCCAACGACAGACTCTGTCAAACCTGCCTGTGCCACAACACATGTATCATCATTTCCACTATTTGTGGCAGTGACTTCAGGTTCCCTGCTGCACTCA
The DNA here is from genome assembly GCF_019279795.1 of Protopterus annectens. NCBI lineage: Eukaryota > Metazoa > Chordata > Ceratodontiformes > Protopteridae > Protopterus > Protopterus annectens. The sequence goes on from NC_056739.1 coordinate 1,761,623,652, forward strand.
ACCAACACAACCTCAGTACCTGTGAGAGGAAGACAGGAAACACACTTTACAATCTGTGCATGATGTTAGCACACATGCACACATGCACACATGAACACATGAACACTTGAACACATGCACACATGAACACATGAACACATGCACACATGCACACATGAACACATGCACACATGAACACATGCACATATGAACACATGAACACATGCACACATGCACACATGCACACATGCACACATGAACACAAATACACTACTCACTAAAGTTGACACACACACACACACACACACACACACACACACACACACACACACACACACACACCAACAGCAATCCAGAACATACTCATTAGTGGTTGATGGTGGAGTACAGTATCACAAGCCAAAGAGTCCTATCACACGTGTCAGCATGCAGGATGTGTGTTGCTCAACAGCATGCAGTGTGAGTGTAGAGAGTCCTTGTTAATAACAGTATACATGTCTTTGATACATGTGTGTTGTTCTGTGATTGACCTCACTCTGGAACACAATGTGTACATGGACACAACATTGCTGTGCAAGCATTAAATGATTTTCAGTGTCCTGTGCACCATCACTCATAGGTATACATACCATGGCTGGATGCACACAACTGTCAGGTGTATAGCAATGAATGCTATGTGTAGTACTATAGTTATTGTAACTGGATGTAGTGTAGCACCATGAGCCATCATCAGGTAGCATCATGTGTTCACTCAAGGACACTAATGTGTGCCACACTGGCAGCTATCTTGCTGTACCTGAACTGCAGCACTGTGGCTACATTAACCATTTCATAGGCAGTTGTTACATGGGTATGTAAGGTGTTCAATAGGGAGCATTGCCTAACATAAATGTGTTGTGTGTTGAAGAGTGTCGCACCACCCCATGATAGGCCTCTAACCCTCAGGTATAGTATGTGTGCTGTGTGGATGACATTTGGGATACTGGAGTCTGACCTAACAGCAGGTGTCTAAATACACCATGTGTATCATATTAACACTTACTGCGTATGACAAAGTGGTGTATGTCGTGCGCATGTGTATTGACTCTGCCTATACAATGTCCACTACAGTGTACCACAATTTTTTGGGATGCTCTGTGTATTGCATGTGTTTGAGGCAGTTACTCAGGTCACTGGGATGTGCATAGTCCCACAGAAAACATGCAGAGCATGCATTATGTGTAGGTGTTTTGCATGTGTATATGGCCTACAACTCACCTATGACATGCACATGTTATTTGCTATATTAAATGTAGAACACTCACCAGCATGGGTATGCTGTCTTGCCGTCACACCAGAGGGACCTACAAGGATATGAGACAGTTTGTCAGTGTCAACAACTATGGCATTGCTGCTGTGAGTTTGCAATTTTACAGTAGTACAATGGGTGACAGTCACAGGCATACAGATTATGTTCCAGATTATCAGTATTGCACAACACCAGGCTCCACATCTTCTAAATACACAGTACACATCTGACATATGCATGTTCTAACAATCGAGCTAACAGTAGTCTACAGATATGCCATGTTACCTGCACGCTCCGAGTCAACTTGCTGGGTGACTCCGGCCTCCATGATGACACATGTCTGTTGTAGTGGTTGGCCAGGAGCCACCATGCTGAGGAGCAGCTCTTCCACTCTGGTGAGGGGTGGATGTAATGCTGCGCCACCACCTGTGGCAAGCTATTGTCTGCAGGCATCGAAGGCATGCTGCCGGACATGTCTAATTAAATCACTGCAGTGATGGTGTACCTGCTCATAAGTCCAGTTATGCATGCCTACGTCATTCACCCGATGGACAACATCTTGCCACAGTGCAGTGCGCCCATGCTGGTCCTGGCTGGTTCTGGAGAATAGCAGGGTGTGATGTTGTAGTAGGGTGGATATGATTATTTTCTCCTCTTCAGGGGAATACGCAGGGTTGCAATGGTGAGACATATCCCTGGAAGACAATAAAACAATAATTGTGAGCAAGTCATGTGGCACACTTAACTTTCTAAAGTACATATATTAATGAAATGCCATATATAGCAACCTATTGGCTGTCAGTAGATACTTTTAATACCACATATCAGTGCTTAGCCCACAACTGCCTGACAGTGCCTGGCACGTTCTATATATTAAACCACGTTCTGCACAGAAACAAAGTGAAACCAGTATGTAAGACTATACAACAGTACATGGCATACTATATGTGACACAATGCACCACCTGGCCACAGGAGGTATATATCAAGCTAATGCATGAAGAAAGATGTCATCCATTGCAATGAATGTAAAGTACAGTTACAGTATTACCAGTATACCACAGTAGTCTTTGATGCCAAATCCCTGCCTAACATATGTGCACAGTTGTTGATATAGGTGGCATACTGCTGTACTAGACTATACATGTTGCTAGATACACACGTATACCCTGTAACTCAGATATGATTGAGGGCATAGTACAGCCATAATTACACACACATCAGACATGCAAACAACACACAAATATATGCCAACCCAGATGAGCTTTACCTGTGTAACATACAGTACTGTGTGTCACTACTTACAAAACCTTATGCCTGAGGTATGTAATCTGTGAGGACTACAGGGAACACACAAAACAGTGTTTCCAAGCAATGTGAACATACACCATACTGTACTGTTTAGGCCTACAGCTTCAGGTAGTCCTACAGTTCATATGGGAGTTGGATTCACCAGCAGTACCACTCACTAAGCATACATGTATTGCTTTAGCCTACAATGTGACACCACAGTCGACAACAAGGGACTACGTCACACTGTATGCCATACTACTTTTTCTAACTAGCAATAGCATACATATCTTTTGCTGGGATCACAGCTAGGACACAAACTACCATGACAGAAACAATTTCACACTAAGCTATCACACCTTTACAGACCTTGCACACATTCACCAACACATTCACCATCACACTCAGTCAACCTCACATAGAAATTATTGCACTAAGTACATGTGTGTGTACACCATGTCATGGGTAGGTAGTACACTATTGGCCCTAGGGCCTACAACAGCCTAGCCATATGCTACCCTGGCCTGTGACACACATGTAATTTAATTTTACTTGCCCCTGTCAACCAGAGCCACAGAGGTGATTCCCGGGGTGTATTTCCTATCTCCCAAACAATCATCAGGAGTATTTATGACAACTGCTAATGAGGAGCTTTGTTTGCTATTGATAGGTGGCTTGTTCCAGAATATGGCATGTCTCTGAGTTAGGACTCTATCCCTCCAGCATGTGCTGTTTAGTGAGCTGACAAGGTGTAGGGCCCTAGAGCGTGTATCTGGGAGGGATTGCAATATGTTTACGTGGAGGATGTCCAACAGCTATGGGTGTGACATAGCTCAGCATGTTAGGCAGAGGTCATGTCTGGGTAGCCGGTATGCAACACAGTGTAGCTGTGGTTTTGTGAGTCAGTCTGCATAGGGAATCTGTTTGAGGCCGGTATTACTCTTTGTGAGGTATGTCTGTGGCCTTTCCAATTGCTGTAGTTGGCATTATACTCTCTAATGGGTTATAAGTGTGATAAGTAGAGGGGAACACTGACCTATATTTCCCTAGATGACACACCTTTTGTGATGACGTGTACCACATAGACAGAGTACATGACCAGTGTGGCACTGTAATTATCAAAAGGGAGGCTACTGTCCACCTGTGTCCCATGTTCCCTTATCACACCTTCGGTGTTAGGTAGACTACCACCTATGTGGTAGTTAATGGGTACAGTGTTCTGGCAAGAAGGGATGGCACTGCAGTGTCAACACTGAGCTTCAGTCCATATCTTGGTCACCAGGCACCTGTCGCAGTAAGTATGCCCCATGTTTCTCTCCCTCTATCTATATATATATATCTACATATATATATATATATATATATATATATATATATATATATATATACACACACACATACATACACACATACATATAAACATCCATTGCTGTACATATAGATGTACATATATGCACATATACAGTCCACTATTCATGGTGGGAATATCAATTATGTGACAGTTGTGAGATATACAGTTATGTAATAATATTGCACAGTATTGTGCAGACTGCATTGAAGGTGTCCTCAGCCCATGTAGCTTTAGCAGACCTCACTGGCTGCAACACTGCAAAACTGACAGAGCATACACACAGCGTTTAACCACCACATGTCATATACCAGCACTGCATGCTGTTTTCTTTGCCACACACTACAACCTACATCGAAATATGCACTTAACAACCTTCAACAACACACACACACACACACACACACATATATATATATATATATATATATATATATATATATATATATATATATACACCTTTCACAAACAGTTGCAGTATGTCCCTTGCCCTATGCACATGTACAGATACATAGAGATACATACTGCTGCCACATATGGATGATTCACAGTATGTAGAGTACTCTTCATAAACATCTAATACATGCCAGCAAATACATATGTGTTACATACCTTTCATTTGTATTGCTGTGTTCCGTTTGTTTTTAAAGGAAATATTTTTTAATTTATTTATTTATTTTTCTCTGTCTGTTTCTTTTTCTTTTTCTGTGTCTCTCTGTTTCTGTTTCTTTGTCTGTCTTTGTCTCTGTCTGTGTCTCTGCCTCTGTCTCTGTCTCTCTCTCTCTCTCTCTTGCTGCAATGAGATTATTGCATGTGTAGACAGCAAGTATATCCTGCTTTTCTAGGTATCTGCACATGTGCATGTGATGGCCTCTGCACCAGTTGGTGCCCACCATTTACTAATTGCATGCAGCCTGCTGTGTGGTAATTGCAGTATTCACTGTCATAGCAGCCAACTGCTATAAAATGCTAGGTTAGGTAGGCGTAGCCCTTTCAGCTTTCCAAAGTGGGGCCCATGCTTGTTTGCTGTGGACACCATTGTATCAGTCAGAAGGTTGGTATACTTATCTCTGAAGCTAGGGTTGTAGCCAGTGGTTTGCATGTTGTACTCAAACCTGAATGTTGCTGCTTCTAGTACACACTTGACAGTGTAGAATTTTACTCACCCCTCCAAATGCTTGCACAAGATACATGGGAGTATGTACATTCTTTTCTAATTAGACAATTAACTGCCATACAAAAGTAGTTATTGCAATGTATTCCTCTGGCACATGAACTGTTTGTGAACTACTATACTGTAAATATTAATTACCTCACTTCTGAACAGTTTGTTGTTTATTTGTGTTGACATTAGCATGGGCTGCTCAAGACAACTGGACACATTTCAGTACTGAGTATGCCTACCTACATCCTTGGTAGAGCCTGAATACACAGGTATATTGTTCTTTTGGATAGGGGTGCAGAAGTACAGAGAGCATTATATATTATTGTGTGATGTTTATCTTGCTGAACATACAGAGTTGCTGTGTACCTGCTAGTCTAACAAGACAAGTAGTCTGTCTGTGTGGCTCCCACTTATGGACATATCCAGATGGTAGCCAGAGGTTAGCCTATTATTCTTTGTCTGTGCACCACACCGGTCTTTTCTGCACTGGAACAATGGCATTGTCACAGTTGGTTGGTAACAGTACATGGCTACATCCTTTGATATTTCTGTATTGTACTCCTACATAAGGGTATGCTTGTGGGACTCGTTCCAAAGCTATTTGCAGAGTGTGTAACAGCAGAAAAGCTGAAATGCCTGTGTGTTTCTGCCTCTGCCAGGCCTCTGATACACTCAGGTATATATTTGAACAGCCTCAGGGAAAGGTACATATAAGTGGGGTACACCTGTAACACCAGACATTAAGTTGAGACTGTGAGAGAATCAGAGCATATGTGTTAATACACCTTTTCTGATGTGCATGCAGTGTGTACTCTTACTTATTGTCTTTATTCATTAAGTGTAATTCCCCACTTTTCAGCCTACCATCAGTACTTTTCAGAGGGATTCTGAGGGACAAAGCTAACATTTGTTGACGAATCAGGGACATCCCTGAAAAGCAGTCACAGTTGGGAAGTATGGCCTCTGCCCTATTCAAATTTGCCAGTGTTTATCCTGCTCTGATACTGTGTGGGGTTTGTAAAGTGCTACTGTAACATTATTTCCTGCTAGAATGGCTGGTTCTCTTTTCACAGTCATGTCATGCAATTCCACAACTGCTGGTAAAGATCCACATAACAAGATTTGTGTTATGACATTCCTATTTTCCCTTTACATTCACTCATCGTAATGCATGATATATTTATTACAGCACCAACTTGTTGTATATTTACTGTGGTCTAGTGGTACTTCATGCAGTGTAGTGTGTCCAAGGTCTGGGTTTTGAGACTAACAGAGGTGTTTTATTTTGCTGCTCAGCAGAACAAGGGCCCTGCCATGCAGAGTGACTAAGGCACTTTTAAGCAGTTGTAAGCGGGTTTGCACGGGTTTGTGAGAAGCTTAGCAATACTTAGCTAAGCGCACACATGCGCACACTCGCTCAAATCCGCTAACTATTGCTTAAAAGTGCTTACTCCCGCTAACCCCCGTGCTAATTTCTTTGAAAGAAAAAAAAATGGGGAGATAGGAAAGTGGTGAAAAAGTGGGCACAAAGAGGGAAAGACAGTAGGGAAACAAGCTTGGGATGTGCAGGACGGGTGTAGGGAAGGTCCATAGCTGCCCATTTCTTTACCAGCAACAGCTGTGCATATGCAATAAATTTGGAGTGAAATTTGAAACCTTCCACCCCTGAGAGAGGGGTGAGGACAACAAAGTATGTTGTACTGCCAGTTATAATTATCAGTTTACATGTCCAGCGGACATGTGTGCGAAATGGGCAGCTATGTATGTGGCATAATTTTTTTGTGGGAACAGATTGCCCTTTTTTTTTTTTTTCAGGTGAGAGTGGAAAGTGAGGTAGAGGAAGTAGGTATATTTGGGGAGGTAGGTTTGGGAGGTAAACAGACAAGACAAACAAGACAAACAAGACACATACAGGGGTGGAGTATGACACATGGAGTGGGTGAACACAATTGATGGGGACGGATGTTTGGAAATTGCAAGCCCATGAGCCCACAGATGGTAACAGTGGAACTGAGATCCCCACCCATGGGCAGTCACCACTGCACCTTCACAGCCCCGAGGGTGGCTGTGCTGGGGGCTGTGTAGGAGGGGCAGGCTCACCCATGAGTTCTGCCACTCTCACCTCAAGCTGGCATAGGGGATCAGCGACTGAACGTTGGATCTCCCTACGCACCACAGCCCGGACCCTTCAGAGAGTGACGGGTGGCCCTTCTCCACCCACGCTTGCCTGGAGGGAGCCCCATCCCCTGCAGCACCAGACCAACAGGGGAGGGGAGACCGGGCTGGGCACCGGACCTGCTGGTGCCAGGTGCAATCACCAGCTGAGGAGGGACAGGTGGGTCCACTGGGACCGGCCTTCCCATATGTTCTGTGATTAGGTGTGTTTAATTACAACACAAACAACAGCATTCCAAATTAGTTGTAACAGCATGCAGTAATATTCCCATTAACCCAACACACCAGGGTTCCAACAGTTGAACAGCAAGCAAAACACATGCATATATTGAACGATAGTGGACATTCCAACAGCATGCAGGGATGATTGGTGGCAACAGGCCACCAAGATTGTGGTGTTTGAACAGGGCACATGTATCAAAGTAAATGCAGGTATTTATAGAACAATAGGACATATGTCCCAACAAATGTTTTGAGATTAGACATACCCATTGAGGTGTGGAATTGCATTGTTTATGCACATACAGTAGGGTGTAGAAAGAAACCTCCATTAACATCTTATAAGTACTTTTAGTCTACACTATATTCCTATTGACTGCAGGTGTATATCCCCTACATGTATTATTACACTAGGCAACATGCATTAGGTTGGGTAATGGGTTTGGCTAGTTCATTATATACCTGACCTATATCTGACATACTAACTGTCCAAGATGCAGATGTTACTGCTACATAGTTATTTATTTTATTTATATTTATATATCTACATATCTGGATGTGTTCCCGTGACATTTTCATTTACATTTCTACAGAACCCTACATTTCATGTAGCACACTCACATTTCTGGGGAACACATTAACAAGCTACTCATGTGCCAGATTTACCTATGCATGCCAGCCATTAACTGACTGTTGAGGACTGTATATATGATTCACAGCTACTGGCACTTCCATAATCCACTATATATGGGACTGCCCAACTGTGGGTTGACGGCACTTAATAAAACAGTACTATTTATATAATGCAAGGGTACAACAACATTTCAAAGTAAGTGACACAGACACACTCCAAGTATTATACCTTTATTAATTACATTACACACTTTTCTACAGGCTCTCTCCTTTATTTGATATTACAGTGCATACAGAAGACATATTCAAGACATATTATACCTTTATTAATAGGTTACAACACTCTTTTTCTGGCTCTCTGACTTATTTTATATAACAGTACATGCAGAGGAATTATTCAGGGCATTTTATGGCTGTATTATTGGGCTACAACACTTTTTTTTCAGGCTCTCTCACCTATTTTATATAACAATACATGCAGAATAATTACTAACCTGCCTGGTGGCGCAGCCTTAGCAGCCTATCTGCATAGGCTTGCTGATTCGCAGCACAGACACCTGCAGCTGTGAAGTAAATGAAGGGATATTGAGACATACCTATCCATTATATAGACTAAATTAGCATGTCTTACATACTGCATTCCATGGCTACTTACTCAGTAGTGGGGCATCTTGCATGTCACGGGCCTCCTGTATCCATTGGTTCAGTAGGTCCTGCTTCCATCTCTTCAGGTCTGCATGGTGGTGAGGGACATGCTCACCAGTCTGAGGAATACCTGTGGCACTGGTGAGATCATGAGCTAACCGTTTCCAAGCCTCTGCTTTGTACTCCGTCCCTTGGAACTGGCCCTGCAGGAGTCTTGACTCATGACGGTGGACAAGGAGCCAAACCATTTTTTTTGACTCCTCAATGCCCCAGCGTTGCGCTCAAAAGCATGTACCCTCTCCAGCACCAGCCATTCTGACTGCAGATGGGAGCTACAATCAGTTATGGTGAGTATTCCCGCCTATGGAGCTTAAATATGCTGCATTTCCTGCACTTTTTTGTGATTGGCCATTTTTGAAAATTCTCGGCTGACTGCAGACCTGCTTAGCAATGGTTAATCTACCATTTATAAGTATATGTATGTTAAAAGTGGTTGCTTATCTTAAGTTGTCATGGCTTAGTGGTTCAGTACTTTGATTATGGTGCACAGTGTCCTGGGTTCGAACCTTGTCATTGCTATTTTACTACTGTCCAGACAGGCTAAGGGGTGTGGCTGTGTTTAGGCAACTTTGCTCTATGTTGCTCCACGTTGCCCTACGGTGCGCTGGTTGGCGCGGTGCGCACCTCCATGCAAACCTATTATGCTAGGTAAAGCGCTACTTAGCTATGGGCAACTATATTGCACTGGGTAAAGCACTGCTTAACTACGGGCAACTATATTGCGCTGGCTAAAGCGCTGCTTAACTATGGGCAACTATATTGCACTGGGTAAAGAGTTGCTTAACTACGGGTGACTTTATTGCGCTAGGTAAAGCGCTGCTTAGCTACGGGCATTTATATGTCAAGATCCTTCTTATATTTCTATATATACATTTTGTTCACTGATACATAGGCCATTTCAATGCTTTTTAGTAAAATTTTATTCATATATATATATATATATATATATATATATATATATATATATATATATGTCAGGAATTATTTCATATACTAATTTAAAACATAAAATAGAAAGGAGCGGGGTGGGACTTGTACCGTGAATGCCTCCTTTTTCTGCAAAGGCTCTACCACTACACTATTTGGCTTAATTTACATAAATGTTTCTTATTATGCTCTTCAATGTCGAAATTGCTAACTGCAGCTAAGCAATGGGCACACCCGTGCAAACACACACAAATACGGGCAGCTATATCGGGAAGTATAAAAAAAAATTTAAAGTTTTGCATTTTATAACTGTACTGGGGGTTTACAATGTGAGGGAGTGTAGTGTTGGATATGTTGACATTTGAGCGGACTCGCTCATGTGTGTTGACATTTCACAATTCAAACACTTGCAGGGGCGTGGACCTTTGGACTGCTCGGCAATCAGACATGCCCCCTGCCTTCCTGCACGGTTCATGTTAGACTTGGAGTGAGGTCAGCATGCCCTCATGAATATGCAAGGCACGCTGACATCATACCATTCAACTGCAGTTTCCGAGTAAGACTTATTTAGTCTTACATGGAGGATTCGTGAATCCGTCTGTACTAGGAAACTTTCTGTATTGCCTTTATGGTGAAGTGGTTACTAGTCTTGAAAGCATGAAGGAATGCAATTGTTTTATGACTTCCAGGATCTGACAAAAATCTGAGGATAAGCCCTTGTCTGTATATTTATCCATTCACCACACCGGCCTTGCTTTATTAGTAAGTTCTTAGGTTATAGTAATTCTCTTAAATGCAGTCAGGAATATAGTAAAGCTTAATTTAGATGTTTGTCTTTATTTATTTGAGGCTGTCCTGCAATGTTGTTTTAAATATTTCCTGTGGTTTTGAACTCTGATGCCATTGTGAATATATATTTAGACTGACTGTGGTCTCTGTGTGCTCTTGAATTGCACTTGATGCAGAGAGCTGCATCTGGAAATACTGTGTATGTGCCTGTCATCTTCCCAGTATATGTCTCCCACTGTTACCATTGGTGAGGATTGAGGCTCCTTGATTACTGGTTGGCAGTGGAGGGTCATCACATTTTGGTGGGCAGTGGTGGGATATCTATATCACATATTGCTTGGCAGTGGTGGGATCACCACATCACATATTGGGATTCAGTGGCGTGGATATTGAACTCCTGTAGCCTGTAAACAGTGGTCAATAAAGAAGATGTTTGTACTCTCAAGCAGTCATGTGATAGACATTCAGCGTTTCATATCACAATAGTTTTATTTATTTTTTGTTAGCTTAGTTAGACAAGGAGAGCAGGCAAGGATGTCAACAGAGGATTATGGCAAGCCGACAAGGAACCAGTTGGTTGAGATGTGCCAAGCCAAAGGACTGGGGCATGCCATCCTGACTAAAGAGGAAATGATTGCAGCCTTAACCACAGCTGCATCACAGACCAGCAACCAGGAGGACAAACAGACTGGTCTTGGGGGACGTACAACTATCAGAAAATGGATAGTTCAATTTTTCCACAGAGGACTTAAAAATCCATCTGGAGTTAAAGAGACTTTAACTGGAGACCAGATGTTTAGAAATAGAATCAGCAAAGAGACTGTGGCATTTGGAGGCTGAAGAAAATGAGAAACTGAGACATTTGGAGGCTGAAGAAAATTAGAGTCAGAGGCAACATGAAAAGGAATGCTGACTCTCCACCAGGGTCATGGAGGTAATGAAGAAAGGAATAAATGAACCCCAGAAGCAAAAAGGGTCATTCGATTTCTTCCACAATTCACAGAGGGTGATAATTTTCATACTTTTATTCATATGTTTGAAATGGGTTGTAAACAGTATAATGCTGACCAAGGGCTCTTGGTAACGTTCCTGACCCCCTTACTCCATGGTAAAGCTGTAACTGTTGTTTCTAAATTGTCTGATACTGATTGATTAAATTATAATACTGTTAGATTTTTTTTATTAGTGTTTTAAGTTAACACCTGTAGGTTATAGAAAAAAGTTTCATGAGCATAGATGCAAGGCAGATGAAAGTATACGTGAATATATTGCTAAACTAAGCACTTATTTTCATAGGTGGGTGAATGGGTGTCATGTCACCACTTTGAAGGGCTGGCAGACCTTTTGGTGAAGAACAAGTCCTTAGCATTTTGCCTGAGGATATGAGAATCTGTTTGGCAGATAGGAATGCAATACCGCAGATGAGTTGGGGAAAAAAGAAGACCTATACTTAGCAAGCAGGGCATCACTGCACAGGAAAGGGATAGCCAGTGCTGCACATGGGTCTAAGGTAACCCATGGTGGGTAGCCTAAACCACCCTAACAGAGTCTGCCAGTAACAATGGAAGGCACTAGTTCAGGCACATGGCCAGGATCAAGGGTTAAATGTTTTAAATGTAACCAGTGGAGCCATGTAGCATAGAGATGACCACAGAGGCAAGGTGGGGAACTAAACGTAGGGAAGCCAGAAAGTGGGAATGACAGAATGCCAGCAGTAAGTTGTCTGGAGACAACAAGGGTAGTAAACTACCACAAGTGGTTATATCCTATCTTAGTAGATGGGACACAGGCCACTGCTAAGAGAGACACAACTTCTGACCTAACAATTGTGTAGCCTGCAATGGTTAGAAAGGAGCACTACTTGCTTGGCAGTCGGCTCTAGTCAGAGCTTTAGGAGGGACCCCATTCCAAATACCTTTGGCTAAGGTTCACCTTGATTGTGAGGGTGAAAAAGGAAGCAAGCAAGTAGGTGTGGTTACAGATATCCCTTCAGATGTCTTGTTAGGGAATGGTTTTGATAATGCAGTACCTTGTGTGCATGCAGTTACACTCAGTTGGGCTTGGAGACAAGCATGTGGGTCTGGTAGCCTGGGGGGACCCAGACAAACTACACACTTGAAGCCAGGACTACTGAGGTAGCTGTTTCAGGGAGGGAGCTACCCTATAGCAGTGAGACTGAAGGTGAGCCACAGCTGCTGGTGGGTACTGATGTTCCCTTGGACAGAGTGACTACAAGGACAGAGGTGAGTAGTAATAACTAGGCTGACAGTGAGGCACTGCTGTCAGATGATACCAGACTTTCTATGGAAGGGAAGCTGGGAAGGGTTACAAAAAGCTCTCAGACCCTACATTACAATGCTTGAGAGAGGTAGCTAGGGAGGTACCTGATTATCAGGGGAAAGGGGAATCTGTATACTGGGACAAAGGGTTATTGTATAGAGAGTGGACTGCTGAAGGAGGGCTAGAGGTTGAGGTAATGCAGCAGTTGGCTGTGTCCAGAACCTACCATCTGGCACTTCTAGCCATAGTTCATGACATTCCCTTTGCAGGTCATATGGGCATAAAGCATACCAAGAGATGCATTATGCAGATCTTTTATTGGCCTGGGATTTCAAGGGATGTAACAGTGTACTGCAGGACCTCTGAACAGTGCCAAAAAGTAGGCAAGGCAGGAGACAAGGTCAGAGATCCTTTGATGCCTTTGCTTGTGATTGAGAAGCCATTTCAGGGGGTAGCTATGGATATTGTGGGGACTCTGAGTACCCCATGTTCCACAGGAAAGACATTTATCCTAGTGGTAGCAGATTATGCTACCAGATACCCTGAGGCAGTGACTCTGTCTTCCATCAAGGCAGAAGAGATGGCAAATGCTTTGTTAAAGATTTTCAGCAGGGTAGGTTTCCCAAAAGAAATACTGACTGACAGAGGTGCCATTTTCATGTCAGACCTGATGACAGGTCTGTGGGAGCACTGTGGGGTGAAGCACCTAAAGACCACCCCATACCATTCCCAGACTAATGGTCTGATGCAGAAGTTAAATGCCACACTAAAGACCATGCTACAGGCATTTGCAGACCAGATTAAGAGGGAGTGGGACAAATATTTGCCCCATCTGTTGTTTGCATACAGAGAGGTGCCCCAGGAATCCACATGTTTCTCAGCTTTTGAGTTGCTGTATGGGCATAGGGTGAGGAGACCTCTAGATCTGATTCGAGATGAGTGGGAGGGTAAGTGAGAATCCCACAAGGAGTCTGTTGTGTTATATGTTCTAAACCTCAGGACAAGGCTCAGGGAACTCCTGGACTTGGCCCAGGAGAACCTGGCAGAAGCCTAACAGCAGAAAAAGGTCTAGTATGACAGGAATGCTCAAGCTAGAGAGTATGCTGTGGGGCAGCAGGTTATGGTTCCCATTCCTGCCAGACACAACAATCTGCAGGCAGCTTGAGAGGAACCTTTCAAAGTGGTAAGGAAGGTCAGTGATGTTAACTACCTGGTAGAACTGCAAGGCGGGAGGCAGGGGCACAAACTGTACCATATTAATATAATGTAACCTTACCATGATAGGGAGACCCTTGTGCTAAGTATTTGCAGCAGACGGCCGGAGGGGTCTGAGGAGGCCAGCCAGCAAAATCTTAAGTTACTGTGGTGGAGCCTAGAGTTTTAGGCATATGTTATAACAGAGCAACAGTGTAATTGTGTCAGCAATGCAAAGGCAGCTGGAAACGCAAGACAGGGAATGGGCTAATGTATTCCTAGATAGACTCATTCATCTCAAGCAATGATTCTCAAGGGTCACTTGAAAAACAAGCTTGAGTCTTCATAGGGGAAGAAGTGTGACAAAAGGAGATACTGCCAGCCTAGCTAGCTGAAATTTTGTAAATAATTATATGTCATGGGTGAATATCGAAATGATTTATACAAGATGCTTGTGTTACAAATGTATTAGAACAGTATGTCATGTGTATATCAAACTGCTTGTACAGATGTGTGTTTGTGTTGAAAAGGTTTTTGCTGAGTGCTGTTTAAAATGTAGCCACAGTGTGCTCTGCTGGAAGAAAACAGAAATGTACATGCACTATTGTAATGGTTAAATATATATATTTTAACAGTGGAAACTGAAATACAGAAGGTTAACTTCAGAAAAATAACTGAAATTAAGTTAATTTATGGCTAGGCCATAAAAGATGGTGTCATTCAGTTTTCAATATAGCAAAGAGACGCAAAGTCTGTACTAGGACACTTTCTGTATTGTCTTTAGGGTGACGTAATTACTAGTACTGAAAGCATGAAGCAATGCAATTGTTTTATGACTTCCAGCATCTGCCAGAAATCTGAGTAGAAGCCCTTGTCTGCATATTTTTACAGGTAGAAGATAAATATTGCTAGCTTCATCAATGGTTGTTTTTCCTGGGAACTAGGAGTCTGATGACAAGAAATGATGTCATTCTGCAAGTTGTCCCAGTAATAATATTTGATATATTAATTTGAGAAGTCTCTTAGTGAGACAGGGCATTCTGCATTTCTGTCTTGGACCTGACAACAACTAGAAGATCCATTCACCACATCAGTCTTGTTTATTAGTAAGTTCTTAGGTTATAGTAATTATATTTGAGACAGTCAGAAATATAGTAAAGCTTAGTTTAGATGTTTTCCTTTATTTATTTGAGACTGTCCCGCAATGTTGTTTTAAATATTTCCTCTGGCTTTGAACTCTGATGTTACTGTGAATATGTATTTAGTATTTTCTTGTTCTTTTATTATTTATTTATTATTAAATATATTTAAACCTTTTCGCTGTGGCTGATCTGTTATTTAAGTTTTGGGACTACATGCATATTTATTTGGTGACACTCTATGGGCCATTCCTAATAGCATTGCTCTTGGTCAAACTACCATTTTTGTTCAAATTAATATTACAGAGTAGGATTGGAAACCCTTTGTTAAGGGCCTTAAAGTAGCTGATAAGGAGTGATTGGTGGCAGTAATAACTACCTTACAGTCTGGTCAGAAGAGGGCATAGCTAGTGACACTGTGCCAGCCTTTTCTAAGTGTATGTGTGGGTGTGTGAATCAAACCTTAAAGTGTGTGTGTGCCAATTACTTGGGCAGGGACATAAAGCACTGGTTGGATAGATAATGTGCTGGGGGTTGACTTGGTCACTCATATGAGATCTCAGCTCTTTATCTGTGCCAGTGCAGAGTCTTATTGGGTATCTGGAGAAAGAGAGAGAAACCAGCCCCGGACTCACTGTGGTGTCTGTGTCCTCTTATGGAGAATTGCACTTGATGCAGAGAGCTGTATATGGAAATACTGTGTGTGTACTTGTCATCCTCCCATTGTACATCCCCCACTGTTGCCAGTGTTGAGGATTGAGGCTCCTTGACTACTGGCTGGCAGTGGAGAGTCGTCACAGCAGTCACTATAAAGTTGCATGTGGTATGCACCATATGTGTGAGAATATGTGTCCCCTGCATAATGATGGAGAGAAAATCCCCCATCACCGAGAAAATACTTTTAATGTGCTACTATAGTTCCATCTGTTTTTAGAATAGACTTCTGAATTTTTTATTTATTTTAGGATGTCAGGCAATTTGGCTAATGTATGCAGGGATGCCAGGTCAATTAAACACTGATATATATATATATATATATATATATATATATATATATATATATATATATATATATATATATATAAAGAGAGAGCGAGCGAGAGAGATTACTTTTTTTCAGAAGATTTCTTTTCACAAAAAGGAACCAGCAGAGGATGAAAATAAAATAAAGGCATTTCAATTTTACTTTGAAACATAGTTGGCTATTCTGGATTGTAATTCCACAGATTAATGGAATTCAGACTTTGAATCTGTGATTTTCCAGGAAATATAATGCATTTGTTTAAATATGCATCAATTCAGCCTGAGTGTAATATTGCCTATATATGTATTGTACAATCAGTTCATTTTTTGTAGTCTGAACAAGAAAATATTAATATGTTACAATTACATTTTAATAACCCCTTTTTCCAAATTGATTTGGTTTACAAAAGCAAAATCATATAGCATTAAAATTAACAGCAATGCACAATGAAAACTCCCTATAAGGCTGCATGTAAAATAATTCAGCACAACATATTGTCAGTACTCTGGAGGAATTATTCTTCAGACAGTATTTAGATTTAAATAAATGATTCGGAAGTCTGTGAAGCAAATTTATAAACCTATGTTGTTGACCCTGAAAAGTTGGAAGTAGAAGCAATACAAGTAATAACTTCTGTGTTAATCAGAATGTCAGAATTACATGCAAATTCTGATAAATGCATTTATCAGTTGTAGGATTTTTTGTGTCATGGTGCTATTAAATTGTTCCACTTAAATCATGAAGCACTGTCAGCAATATAATGTACTCTTCTTCAAGGTTCATTGCGGTGCTGCCCAGGTAATTGCATTTCTAATTTATGAGTTTGATTTAAATATTCATGGAACTTGATTTAATCTGTGTTGATTTGTCGAGGTTCATAAATATGCAGATCTCACTTTTGAGACTTACAATTTCATTATATGAGTTGCACCTGAGTATGCCTTAAAAAATATTAAGGAACTTTTGGTCTGCATTGTTCCTCAGATTCCTTGTTTGTTAAACTGACAGCAAAAATAATATGATATTTTGGATAGGTTGGGTTCATGACACTGTAAAAAGGTTCCTTTCTGGTACTCAAGTTTTTATAAATACACACATTGCTTCCATGAGGGTGGCAATATAATTACTTCCCTACTGGATCAAATATGACAAGGCAGCAGCAGCCCTGCCTGGTGGATGTGTGATCACGTTTTTTTTTTTTTTGTCTAATCCATTCTACATAAAGTATGCAAAATAAAATTGGAAAAGCATCATTATCAGGGTAGCCAGCCTGACAATCTCCATGAACTTTTAAAGTATGGTATTACAACATGCTACTTGGCAACAGTACAGACTTGTCACATCAGAAACACAGCCAGTTTTAGAAAAACATACAGTTTAGTTTTACTTATTTATTTATTTATGCATGTATTTATTAATTTACTGATTAATTTTTGATTTATTTGTTTATTTGATTATTTATTTATTTGAATTTGCTACTCAGGGTAGAAAACTGATCACTAATGACCAATTTCAGTATCAGCTCAAGGAAAGGAACAGCAATAAAATTGAGTTATGCAATGCAGATAGTGTGCCAATGTAATACATTGTGTACAACAAGGTTAAAGTAATGCAAAAGTAAGGCAAATTTAGTTAAGCATCCAGTAAAATAAATTCTTTACAGCTGATAGAATTTAAAATGAGCTCAAGCATTAAGGAGAACTTATTTCCACTATATATAAGAGAGTAAAATGTTAAGGTAAGGGTGATTTGCGCAGACAGAATATGGTATGCTTAGATAAGTGGCCAGGTGCATAACCCTGGCATTTAGCACATTTCAGAAGATAAGTGTTTAGCTGTATCTGCAACTCTGGGTATGATAATATTTCTTTGAGAAAGGAGGGAAGAGATTCCCAGAGTCTGAGTGTGAGACTAGTAAAGCAATGATCTATGCAGTAAAGCTTGGTTGTGGGGGCTGCTAGTAAGGGAGCTGAATTGTCATGATTCCTCAGTTTGTAGGATGAAGGTTGCTACATTAGTTTAGTTGCTAAGGGGGAGAATGTTTGATTGCATATGTTTGAATAATTGGGATCCTAATAGTAAGACAGTTATTTGCTTGATTGGGAGATGGAATACCATAGTAAGCCTGTGGAGTAAAAGGTCAGTAGTAACATTACCTCATATAATACGCAGACCGTCGCAAAAAAACTCCAGCTGTACTCCATTGCATATTGCCTACTCAGAGGCGATCGCTGCCTAACATACAAAGTTATGTCAAACCCAGAGCTGTTGGACATGCTACACGAAATCCCAATCTCTCCAAACCACACGCTCCAGGGACCTAAACCTTGTCACCACAATAAACAGAACATGCTGGAAGGATAGATTCCTGTCCCATAGACTTCCCATACTTTGGAACAAATTACCCATTCATGTCAAGCAAAGCTCCTCATTGGCCCTCTTTAAGAAAAACCTTGATGACTGGATGGGAAATAGAAAATTCACCCTGGGGATCACTTCTGCGGCACTGCTTGAGAGGGGCACAGAAAAATAATTTTCTTGGGTGGTGAAAGCCAAAACCTTTTTGGTTAGGCTTATATATGCCCCAGGGCTCATAGCCTATTACCTACCTATGAACCTATATACTTAGGCCACAGCAGCAAATGGCCAGAGTGCAAAATGCCATTTAGGCTTTCATTGGGACTGGTGGTTGGTATAATGGTTTACTTCACAGGCAAAAGGTATAGGGTTTAACTCTCACCTTTAAAAGAGAAATTGCTAGACTATAGGTGGTGGGGATCAGGATTTAATGATTTAGTACAAGAAAAAGATAACAGTATTCATGCATGTGAACAACTTCTTAGGGTAGAAGCAAAAATTTGGTTTGGTTTGGTTATTCTGGGTGATGACATTTCAGAACTAGAATAAAAAAGATTTTCTTAACCAAACCAAATAAAAAACATTATGTTGGTAAAAGGGTAAGGGTAAGGAAAATAAGATTTAAACATGTTTCCCCTAATGTTATAAAAATGGAAGATAAAAATTTTGAAATTTTGTCATTGGATGTTGACAGTATTATGAAAAGGAGGGCTTCCAAGATGGCTGCTGGGCACTGAGCACACACTTTCTGCTGCTCCTACAACAGCTAATTTCATCCGCTTATTATAACCTGCATCTGGTGCTAAACTTCACAACAAAGTGATAATATTGATCAACAGGCATTCAAAAAGAAGGGAATCAACAACATTTTTGGATTTTAAGAACATTTTACCTGTCTTATCCTGTGCATACCTCTTCAGACACTGACTGGGTAAATGCAGCTGCATGGTGACAGGCCTCTCCTCAAAAACTGAATTCTGGAATAGGGAGAATAGAAGGGTGGGGGATCAAGTAATACAACACTGATCTCATTTAATCATAAAAAGTAATTCAGTCAAAGCTGTCTACTCAGCAAGATTCTATGCAAACTTTAACATCTAACACCAAACTATCCTCCATAGTTACCCCAGAGAAGGATATAATAACCAAGAGACAGAAAACCACTAAAACACTACAGGAATTTAACAAAGGCAGCTCCAAAACTAAAGGGGAACATGCATTTACAGTAAATGACATTAAATCACCCTTGCAACCTCTCCAAGATGATATAAAAAGCTTCTCATACAAGCTTAACTCCTTTGGCTCTAATCTGGATCAAATAATCACAAGACTAAATCTCACTGAAAATAAAACTGAAGAAAATGCAAAGAAAATACAGGATCTACAAGCAAAAGTAAGTCTAAATGACAAAACTATCTGTGATTTGCAACATAAAATAATAGACTTGGAAGCAAGTAGTAGAAGGAATAACATTATAATAAGAGGTATCCCAGAAAAGTTTGACCAAACTCAAATACCGATCATATTAACAGAAATCTTGGAAACAATCACTGACAACAAAGCCCTTACTAGAGACATTGTAAGAGCTCACAGACCACTATGCAGAACACAAGATGAAGCTATTAATAGACAAATATATGTAAGGTTACTAAATGCTGCACATACTAATACAATTCTTATGGCAGTAAAAAAGAAAAGCAATATTACATGGAGAAGGCACAAAATTACAGTTTCCCAGGACCTTCCACAACCCATAAAGGTTCAAAGGCAAGTTCTTGCTCCTTTCTGTGCATTTTTAATTAAAAAGAAAACACATTTTCAAATGAAGTATCCAGATACTCTTTCTTTCTAACACAATGACCAGAAATATATTGTGCAAACAGTGGATGAAGCAAAAAATGCATTCATGAGAGCATGCAATGAATTACCTGAGCAGTAAACCAGATGCAAGTCAAACAGTTAAACCTACTAAATAACCATTCTGTTTTTGTATCCTTAGAAAGGCTTTAAGCAATGAGTTCCAAAAAATAAGCTCTGACTTATAGGGAACCAAAAGCTTACTACAATTGTTGTTCCAGCCAGAATTAAGGTATATGGTTCAAAATGTACAACAGACTGTAATCTAACTGTGAATAATTCACTAAATGGCACTAAAAATCTAAATCACAGTGCATTTTCCTTAAGAATATACATACTAACATACCTTGAAGAAATAATGACCAAACTGCATTTTTTGGTTTGGATCCACTTATAATTGTAAATCAACTTACATGGAGTACATCTAGGAGTTTCCTTTGCTTTCCGGTTGCCCTGGAGGTTGTTTCCCACATTTGAAGTGACAATGGTGCTTGGGCCTGTTTGCCTTTGGTTGTGGGTGTTCTGTGTGGATTTTCTTGGCCTTGTTCCTGCACTCAGAGGCCTTTCCTGGGCTTCCAGAGCCATTTCAACATTATATTACCCATAATGCCACGGGAACATCCGCTGATGATGTCATAAGGTTGGAAGGTCACTGAACATGAAGCAGTGCATTACTGGGATTGCTGCAGTAGCATATTCAGTTGGAAACAGGCTATTTTGCCTTAAAATAACTATATATCTGATGTTTCAGGCATTCTGTGACCTCCAGTTGCTGAAGAACAGTGGATTTAAAAGTATTGTACATATGTTTTCCTCATGCGATGTTCACAAATCACTTATACCCTTTAGTTTTTCATGTTTTATGAATTTTCCCCTCCACTCTCTTAATAATCTACTGTTAATGTAGTGACCCAGGGTTGCAACCTGGGTAGAGGGGGAACACACAAAATATAAATATATATAAAAAAATGTTTCAGTGTTATAATTTTAGGATTCTGCTAGGGCTCACTGCACCAAGTACTTTTTTTTCCCCATCTACACAAATATTCTATCATTTACATTCAAGAAAATACACTAGCAATTACCTTCATATATGGGCTAATTAATATTGTCTAAAATATCTGAAATGTTAAATCACTTGCAATCTTACATGCATACTTGCTTACACTCATGCTTGATCTCAGTTTTTACTGCACTGGAATGCCTTGATGGTTGCATTTGCTTTAATATATGGTGCATTAGGTTCATAGGTTCATAGGTTCATAGGTTCATACTAGGCTATCTGCCCGAGGGCATTTACAAGCCTAGCCCATAGTTTTTTAGTATGGGGAACTATACCCCTTATTTTGCTGTGCCTCTGTCGAGCAGTGACACTGAGGTAATCCCTGGGGTATATCTGCGATCTCCCATCCATTGGTCAAGATTTCTGCTCTGCCTCACATATACCGGGATTTTGTTCCACAGCATAGGGAGTCTTTGGGTGATGAATCTATCCCTCCAGCACGGAGGATCTAGATTTTTTGAGGTGAAGCATATTCATCAAATCTGGGTTTGACATGGCCTTGTATGTTAGGCAAAGGTCACCTCTGAGCAAAGCGGTAGCGACTGAATAGAGCTGGAGTTCTTTCAGTCGGGCAGCATAGGACAGATTTTTGAGACCCTTTATCCTTTTGGTGAGGAACTTTTGTGGCCTCTCCAGCTGCTGCAAGTGTCGGGTCAGATACATTCGAATGGGGCATTGTACTCAATCATTGGTCTGATGAGTGATGAGGTAGGGAGACTATGACCTCCCTTGATCTAGATGAGAATCCCTTCATGATAAGGTGGGCAATGTAGCAGGTCTTCCTAACTACTTTAGCTACATGGGTGTCGAATGACAGACTACTATCAACCTGGGTCCCCAGGTCCCTGATAACTTCTTCTGTGCTCAGTGGATTGCCACCTATTTGGTAGCTAGTAACCTTGTTTTTATGACTATGCATTTTTGGCATTTAACTTTAGGCCATGGCTCTGGCACCAGTTATCCGTTTCTGTGAGACCCTTCTGAAGGATATCTGTGTCAGATGTGTTTTCTACTATGGCGCCCAGTTTGCAGTCATCTGCAAACTTTGTCAGCCATAACCCTCCTGTGTTTGCTTGTACCCAGGACTGAGCCCTGTGGTACACCACTTGTGACAGGCTTTGAGTCTGACATGGCGCCAGCAACTCTGACCCTGTGGGTTCTGTCACTCAGCCAGTTTGCAACCCATCTTGTGATGTATGGATTAACATTTAAGCTGATGAGTTTTTCAATGATACTATTGTATCAAGGACTGCCTTTCCTCATCAATGGCTTTGGTGACTGTTTCAAAAAGTCAACCAAGTTTAGAAGGCATGATCTGCCTTTGACAAAGCCAAACTGGGATGGATCCAAAGTCTGCAAATTCCCTATGTCTTTATTTATGAGGTCCATTATGATCCTCTCCATGGCTTTGCAGATAAGGCTTGTCAAGCTAATGGGCGAGGGTCGGTGGAGGCACGAAGTGGGACCACAGTTGCAGTGCGCCTCCCCTGGGCATGTATCCAGAGGTAAGACTATGATTAAACAGCTGTCCTAGCTGTGGGTTTAATTGTGGAGCACACAGCCGGGGACACCATCAGGTCCCATGGATGCTGTGTTTTGCTTTGGAGAGAGCAGTTCTCACTTGGGCGTTGGAGATGTTTGGGGGCTGCAATCGCTTGGTATAGATATCTCTCCTTTGGGGAGGGGAGAAGTTTGCACTGAACCTGTCAGCCAGTATGTTGGCAATGTCTGTAGGATCAGTAATCTTCACATCATTTTGAACTAGTTCTGAGCATATCTGGGAGTTTCCTCCCAGGTTTCTAACATAGCTAAAGAAGGCCTTATGATTGTCTTTTGAGTCTTTAGCTATTTTTCTCTCAAAATTTGCTTTGGATGATTTTATGAGAGCTCTTAGTTTTTACTTATAGTGATCAAGGGTGTCTTACCTTTTTGCTCTATCTTGTAGTAGCTTCCTCCTTTTGTTGTAGAGTTTGTTTATGGCTGGGGTCCACCAGAGTGGACGCTTGCCTTTGGTACAAAGAGTCTTTGTTTTGCTTGGGATTGCCTTATCCATACAGTCCTGCAGGTGCTGGTAGAAGGCATTTGTAAGTGATTCAGCGGCTTGAGTAGTGTTTTCCGGCTCGGGGCCTTAAAGGAGACCACACTAGTCTTTAGAAGTGTGAAGTCGGCAGTTCTTTACTGTGGTCTTTTATTTCAGGTGGGGTGGGATGAGGACCTCCAGCGAGATTAGTTTGTGATCTGATCTCACCAGTGAGGGTATACTTCGTGTTGAACATTGTGCTCCCATGTTCGTGATGATGAGATCAAGTATGTTTTCTCCTCTTGTGGGGATGGTGACTAGTTGTTCCATGGCATTTGAGTTTATGAATTCCAGGAACTTTTGGGCTAGGGTGTTTGGGCTTGAATAGTGTTCCCAGTCTATATTAGGGTAATTGAAGTCACCTAATATGATGGTGTTTGGTGATACATTTATCCCTCTAGTGTTTTCAGGAAGGCCATGTGAGGTTCCTGAGTTTGTGAGGGTGGCCTGTAACATGCTACAATTTGCAGGGCAGTCTTGCCTATGGTTAATTGCACCTGGATGGTCTCCGATGCATCGGCCACCAGTCTTGAGGTGTGGGTGTCTTTGATGAATATGGATACCCTCCTTTCTTGGTATTGTCCGGATTTTGGGGGGCGAGCATGATAAGAGGTAAAACCTGATAGTGCTGGGGTGCTCACAGGAGCCTTGAACCAGGTTTCTGTCACTGCACAGACATCGATGTTCTCCATACTGAGAAGGGCCTCGGCATTTTGAGATTTAGACTTCTGGCATTGAGCAGCATTACCCTTAGTTTTTTTCCTTTTTGTGTTCTAGGGTGGTAGGTTTAGAATTTGAGCCTTGCCTAAAAGGCACTATGGGGTGGCAAGAGCCTTTGCCAATATCCGGAATCCCAGGGTGACAGGTGCAAGCCCCCCTGAAACAGCGTGGCTTGTCCAGCATGTCATCCCAGGCAGACAGACATTGGATCCCCTTTGAATGACACCAGTGTTTAAGCCAATTGTTAAAGCTGATCATCTTATCTCTGTATTGTGGCATCATTCTTGGTGAAGGTAGGATACTGCTCAAGGTCAGGGTCATACCTGCCTGGGCTACATAATCAGAGAGCTCCTCAATGTCTCTTTTCATGTAGTCTAGGAGGTACGTCTCAGGTCGTTTACACCAGCGTGGACAATGACCGAGTCATATTTGTACCTGCTGTTGAGAGACCTGAGTGCTGGATTCTAGCGCCCGACAGGCAGCTTACTGTGACCTTCTCCTTACTCAGTCTGGTGAGCGGGACGTCAGTGTGTCTGACTATGGAGTCACCAATGACTAGTGTGTCTGGCATTGTGTTTGGCCTTAAGGGCTGTGACTGTTTGACACTCTGACTGTGAGGTCTATGTGTTGCAGGTGTTGTGTTCTGAGGTGGTGGTTGTTTGGGTGTCTGCTTTGGTGGCCTCTGCTGTTTTGGTAGATTTTTGATCAGAGTATGTCTTTGTGTGTTTATGTGTATGATTTGAGGTTGTGATGGTACTATGTGAGACTGGGTCTATAGTGTGTGTGGTAACCTTCTCCTCCTGACTGGTCTTGCCAGTCCTATGTTGAGAGAGCTCAGCCTCCAGTTTGGCCGTATAGTTGCATCTCATGTATTTGTGTTTTGTGGGAGGAGGAGAGGGTTGTCTGTACATGAGGCAATTGTAACATTGCCTCAATATTCCCAGGTTCACCAGCTGAGCAGGAGAGGACACTAGCAACTGATCCCTCGACATGCTAGAAGGACTAGACAAAAAACTTTAAAAGAGATTCCGGGGACGTGGTGACCGAGAAATGGGGTTTGCCTTTTGGGGTGCTATCTATAAGAGTGCCGTATCAAGGTAATAAGTACTGTAGGAGCAAGTGCTAGGTTTAACAGATAGAGAAAAGTCTACTTGGAGTCAAGTAGAGATGATCTTTTTAGGTATTAGAGAAAGTGCTAGTAACAGGGATGCTTAAAGGTAAGATTGAGAAGAATGCACTCTGCAGTGTGCACTAGAGAAGTTAGATATGAAAGTAGGTAACTTGAGTTTTACCTGTTTAAAAAGTTAAGGTTTAGTGGAGAGTTACTATTTTTAAAACAGCAAGATGGACTGAATATTCTAACACACTAGACTGCTTTCATGATTTAATATTTAAGCATGTTGTTCTTGTTTTAACAGAGGTAATGTAATATGAATTGATGCAAATGTCTTATGCTCCTCTCCTGTAGTTTTTTCTTCCTTTGACTTAGTATTTTACAACTACAGTCTAAAGATTCTCTCCCCAACCCTCCTCATTGCTTTATACTGTAAGAGGGATGGCACTCTATATTGGATATTTATGACAGAAGGGTAGTCTAATAGAATAGATAGGATGATACCTTCCTGGCCATGATCATAAGCAAACGATGCATACACTAAAGCCTAAGTAGACTACCTGCTTCCTGATTCTTGGCTCCATCCTTTTGAAGAAGGGTAAATATAGTAGTTTGCCACACCTTGGGCAAGCTTTAGTGGTAAACAAGGAGCATATCTGCTTGTATCCCAAGTTATAATTAACTACTTTAAATTTCTAAATAGTTTAATAATAGAGTCTTGACTATAGCATGCGTTTTATGGTATCTAATGTTAATTTCCAGCATTATTTTATTCAGAGCCATGACACCTTTGCCAATATTCTAATTTCAGGTTAAATTAAAATTCTCATGGAGCGGCAAGGGGGTGGATTGTACAATGCTTGCCGTCACTTGGAATATCAGGATTAGTATGTTTTTCTCCCTGTTACTTTATAATACTATTCTATACATGCTAAATGGTCTCGTAACACATAATATGCATTTGACTCTATGTTATATAAGATTATTTCAGGGAGTTTTGTGGTTAGGCCCTAGGTTTGTGGTAGGGTACATCAATGCCACTCTACTCAAACTAACTTTTTCACTTAATAGAACATCAGCTAACAATGTTTAATATAATGTCAAGTCTGTACAAACTTCTTTCTTTAAAACTATTTGTACAATATTGCACACTTAAATCCTAAAGCATAATGATTAAAGTTAACTCTTGGAATATAAATGGACTTCAGGAAAATAAATAAAAAATAAATTGATTATGCACCTAATGTACCAGGATAAATCTAACATTTTTTATCTACAAGAGACACACCTGACAAATGACCAATGGGATAATGATAGGAAAAAAAACTGGATCAGACATATAATATCAGCTGAAAATAGTCTTTCATCGAAGGGTACTGCCATCTTAATTAAATAAAAACCTTCCATGGGGAAATTTTAACCGCTAAATCAGACCCTAATGGTAGGTAATGTCTATTTTCATGTTCTTACCCTCAATTAAACTGCCCTATACTTTTTCTAAACATATATAGTCCATGTGCAAACCAGCATCTATTTGTTTACGAAATTCAAATCTATTATTACCTTATACCAACCATTTTTTTTAATTATTGGTGGAGATTGGAATGCACTTACCAACCCCTTGAATGACAGCTCAAACAAAAACAAAAAACAACCCCTCCAACTAATTGCATCTGTTCATGACCTGGTAAATAATTTCAACTTAACTGACCCATTCCATATGTTTGATCATGATAGAATGGCTAACAAATATACCTGTTTCTCGACATCTCACAAAGTCTGGTCTAGAACTGATTATTTCTTAATTTTGAATGTCTTTTCAAATAAAATTAATAATTTTGCCATTGAGGCAAGATGATCTCAGATCACTCTAATGTATCTCTGAGTATCAACCCAACAGAACACCTGAAGGGTAGTGGCAGCAATCCCACCTGGTCGTTAAATAGTAATATCCTTTAAAAAGATGATGTTATAAATGAAATTAACCAATATTTGAAAAAGTCTGAGCTTGAATCCAATATGTTCTCCATCCCCTTTGATGTTCAATGGGCTGCTGCCAAAGCTGTTATCAGAGGGATACTTATACAAAAAGCATTCTACTTTAAAAAAAAGGAGAAAATATTTATCACTGACCTCACTAATAAGTACAAGAAGATAGATATACAACTTCAAAATAAATACTCTCTGGTCCTAGAAAATAAACTACATGAGACTCAAAAAATATACTCCTTTCATCAACAAAATCAATCCTTAGCTGAATTGAGACTCCTGCATAGATACTTGGAATGGGCACAAACCCCCTCCAGAACACTGGCCAAACTTATAAACATCAAATATGGCCAAACTATATATCCAAATTAAAGTATAAAGGAAAAGCCCTATACAGTAACTATGAAAGTATTAATTCCTTCACAGATATCTTTAATGAAATTTATAACCCTAAAAGTCAAACTCATAAGGACATTTATAAAGAATTCCTTGATAAGCTAATGTTTCCCAAACTAAGCCACACACAACATAATCTATTAGCTAGTCCTATAACTCTGAATGAAATAAAGTTAGCTATCAAAAAACTCAAACTCAACAAGGTGCCAGGACCAGATGGCTTTACAGGTGAATTTTACCAAATTCTTAATGATCAATTTACTAAAATTCTTCTTAACCTCTACAATTACATCATCCTTATGGGGATTACTGATAAATATATGAACAACTCTAAAACAATTCTCATCTAGAAACCTAGTTCTCACAAGCATAAGCCTCTTAGCTACAGACTCATTGCTCTCATTAATATAGATATTACAGTTCTGACATCTAACCTATCAAGTAGAATGCAGAAAGTTCTGGCTTCAGTTATTTCCCCTGAGCAATTAGGTTTCATGAAACAAAGACAACTATGCAACAATACCCTCACTTTAGACACAATAATGTTATTTCTAATAAATGATAACCACCCGTGATACATACTCATGCTTGATGCCACTAAAGCTTTCGACAATGTGGACCTAAACTTCTTATATTTAACCATGCAATACTTCACCTTCCCTGAATTTATGACTAACACTATAAAAATGCTTTTCAACAATGCTATAACCTCCCTGTACATTAATAAAACAATGTCCCACCCTATTAAAATTACTAATGGAACTAGGCAGGGCTGCCCTCTTTCACCATATCTTTTTAATATTTATCTTGAACCTCTCCTACTACTTATTAACCAAAACACCTTATCATCATATACCAAGAGCCTTTAACACAGAGATAAAATACTCAGCATTTGCTGATGATTTAAACATTTATTTCAAGATCCCAAATAGTAATCGCACAAAATTCATAAATCAATAAGTCTCTTTTCTAATGCTGCAAATTATAAACTAAATCCCATAAAATCATCTATTTTCCCATCAAATACTCATAAACACTTAGAATCCAACTTCCCTCTGTCTGACATACCTGTCAAAGACTCAGTCAAATATCTAGGAATAAACTTTATGCACACACATCAGGATTTAATAAAAGCAAACTTGAGTAAAGTCTGGGAACAAATAAACAATGACCTATCCAAATGGAAAACATCAATCTATCCTTACTGTCAAAAACTACTATTGTTAAAATGAACATTCTTCCTAGGATATTATTTCATTTAAACTCCATAAACTTAAATATACCCAAAATTTTCTTCACTAAAATGGAAACCACTATCTCAAAATTCATTTGGTTCCCTAAATCAACCAGAATCTCTTATAAAAAACTAATACTTCCAAAAGAAAAAGGTGGACTGAGCCTCCCTGATTTTAATCTCTACTACAATATTATAAACGCAATATGTTTAATCCAAATTGCAAGCTATGCACCATCGGTTGATACTTGGACCCCAACCTGGATCAAAATCTGGTGCAAGTATTTACAATCACTTAACCTAAACCCTCACTCTATCCCATTTTGCTCGACAGTGAATACAAATCTAAAATTCTAATTGCATTAAAAAATAAAATAAATATCTTTCAAGCATTGTTGCATTCTATTAATTTACATGATACTCTCCTGGTTCTCCAACCAATCCACCTTAACCCAAATGTAAAAATCAATAATAATACGATAGACCTATCTAACCTTCCTATAATTAAAAATGCCACAGTATGGCAATTTTACCATCCTAAGAACTTTGCTGCTGTCAAAGGACTCTCTGGGGCCCCAAGTAGATATGATCCTATGTTAAGACAACTTAATTCATTAATAAAACAAAAATTTTCTAACATCAAAGTGTGTGAGCAAGATGTAACTCTAACACAATCAATAATCAAAACCCTTTCCCTTAGGAACAAAATGCTATCTCATGCCTACAAGCTTTTAATTAACATCAAATATCAACAATCGCTTCTATACTTCAAATACTGGGATGGCAAACAAGGTGAAATTTCTACTGAGTCCAAATATGAAGCAATATAGAACACCCTGAATCTAACCCCTATTAAAACTTTAATCTATACCCAGCTTATAATCAATAATAACTCATACTATACTCCAGCTGTCCTATTAAAATTTGGGTACAACAAAAATCTATCATGTTCTTTCTGATCCCACCAGCATGCAGATATACTCCATATCTTCTGGAATTGTAAAAACATATATCAATTATGGTGCTCCCTTACAGTTTAACTGGAAAAAAATAGGTTACAAGAAGACTACCTTCTACTGGCAAACCACAATCCTGAATATAATTCTGAAACCTTTAACAGGAGTCTGTAGACACATCCTAATAACTATGTGCCCTTCTCAAATACTTTATAGCTATGAACTGGGTGAACCCCTCAGTAATCTCTTGGGAGAATTTTAAAGCAATGGCAATTAAATATATATATATGCACATAAACTTTGCTCTAGCAGTAAAAGGAAAAAGGATTATTTCCAGAAATACTGGTGCAGTCTCTTTGACTTAATTCAAACAAAGTAATCATCATACAACATTCATTACTATAATCACAATCTGTGAAGACCTTTGTGTGCGAGTTTTCCAGTCCTATAACAAACAAATACTGATGATACTCTATTGTTTATCACATTGGAGTGATGTCCCTATATACACTTGTTGTGGCGTCTATGTTGTAAATAGTTGTAAATAGTGTAAATAGTGTTATGCTAACACTATACCCCCCATATTCTCTCATTTTACTCATAATTCAGACATACATGTCTTTCTTTGTCCATTATTCATTGTCTGGTTAAATAAGGATAATTATGTCTTATATTATATTATATTAGTTATTATAAGGGTTTCTCTAGTGCTCTCTATCCCTAAGGTTTGTGTTTTTGATTTAACAAATCTGAGTGTTTAGGGTAGTAGTTAATCCTTTTTCTCTTTTTATTTTTTAGTGTATGTTTCTAGGTATTGCTTTGCTGTGGTATAATATGTATGCTTACTCTCATTGTTACAATCTCTTTATATACCAAAGACTGTTATTTGCATATAATGTATTATGCTTTTTTGTTTCTGTTTTATCTCTTTTCTTTTTATGAAACTTGCAAAAAGCAATAAAAATTATATTTGAAAAAAAAAGTATTATGAACAGGAATAGAATGGTTATTGTTTTATGATGGTGTACAATGTGTGATCATTAATAGCTTTACAAGATATAAGGTCTGCCTCACGTAAGGCTAGATTACAAATGGAAAAGTTATGAGAAAGAATTATAATTTGTGATCTTAGTCATAGATATTCTGGTATAGCTGTTTTGTGTGTGGAAAAAAACAAAACTTTTTGACTTTTTTCTTGGTTAAGTAAAGAATGTTAGTTGTAGTGCATATTAGATGGGAAAATAAGTATATAAAATTATTGTTTTCATATATTGCAGTAAAAGAAAGGGAATGGTTGCTTTTTCAATTAAAGTGTTGCATGACTGTAAATCCATTTACAATTTTGTAGCAAATTTCTTAGAATAAAATGCTATGGATCTCAGGTATAAAATGTGCTTAGCTGGTAATTCCATGTAAAAAAGCTAAAGGAAGCTTTCTTGTTGTAATTCACTTAAAGGCATATGTGTCCAAGTTAGATTTAAATGTGATGTAATTAAATCTTAGCCAGGATGTACAGTAAATCATTACTATATTCTTCATACTGAGCAGAAGTCACAAATATCACCTCCAATGAAAGACAGCCTCAGGCATTCATTAACAATCATGTAGGTATTTCGCTAAGCCTACACTTTTTAAGCTCATTAGCATGATGAGCAGAAGTGTTAAATGAATGTGCACGCTGCTCATTGTGCCTACACGTTTGTCAGCACCTTTTCTTGACTAGCAGTAGTATTTGTGGCCATGCAAAGGGATTTCCAGGCAAGAGCACAGAATGTAAACAAAATGGCTTGCCCATAAGCAACCCTAAAATACGAGCACATGCTGTAGCCCAGAAATATTAAGAGCAAGCACATTGAAAGAATTCTGAAAGAGGAAAAGTGAAATGGAGGAATTCTACACAAATAGCATTGGTTGTACTGCAGAAGTAATTAATATTGGATGGGAGCTAGAGAAAATGTACTCAGATACTTCAGCAAATGTGATGAATTTTCAAAGAAACATTTGTAACATAAATACTGCCATATTGATGTAATGATAATTAGTCTCAATTACAATACCTGACATATGCACTATTTTTAATTTCTCAAAATCTTTTGGGTTTCTAATACTATGAATGGAATTGACCACGTTTCTAAGTCAAAGTGTGATTAAAGTTCATGAAATTAGTATAGTTTCAATCTTTGATGTCAGACAAAAGTGCTCTTGGCAGCACCAGCAATGTGCTCAGTAAAGACTGCTTCGGCAATTCATACGGAGTTACATGTACTGGTAATATACCTAAAAACAATTGCAGATTATTTTTTATAAGACCCGTTACTTCTACTACTATTGCAACTGTCTGTGTATCTTTCTTCCAAATTGCTCTCATTTCTGCCTGCAAATCCTGATATTTTCTGACTTCATGTCTCTCTGTACACAGGACACTGTAGTCACTGGGTGTAGTGATTTAAATGATCAATTGTACTTTTGTCTTCTTTTCTTGGACCACTATATCTGGTTTTCTAGCATCTATCTTTTGAACTGTTGGTAGTGAGTGATCCCATGTGATACTTGACATAGGTACATATATGAAACCTGACATGCTAACAAAAGATGTGAGAAGGATATAAATCTGTAGAGTAACAAAGGGGAGTTAATGTGATATACATATTAATAAAATGCGGAGTTAAGATAACAGTTAACAAGGAAAGTAGATATCTTAAAGGATAAATGCATAGACTACAGTTATTGCATATGAGATGTATATACTGAGAAATTACGCATGGTGTCTATTACCACTGCTGTATTCTCTGCTTCAGCATGTATGCAAAAGAAGAAGTGAACCTTACAGCTGTTGTGTCATGCACATCAGAAAGGGACATTTTCTTTTGCCAATAACTGTTATTGGTACCCATAGGAAAGGGGTTTATCACCTATAAGAGTAATAGATAAGCATGTGCTGTACAATTATGTAAATGCTAAATGGTAATATAATAACATTCAACATACATAAGTGATAAATGAATGCAGACTGCAAGTACCACAGGGAGTCTGTCTTCTATAGTGTCAGAGTACACTTTACAAAGAATGACCTCATCAGTGTACTACAGAGAAGATGCTGTTGTGAAAGGTGTGATATGGTAATGATACAGTAATCTAGCAATTTAAAATGTTTCTCCAGAGTGGAAGTCAATTGAGCACATCATCACCTGACCCTGTATACTCTCCCATGCACACAAGTGTCCCGCATTTAGCATCAAAACTCCCACCTATCTAGTTAAGTAATCTAGAGATATCACAGCATTATTAGCAAGCAACACACCACGGGTGACATCTGGTTCTTAAAATAAGAGCCTGCACTTTTGACTGGATAACCTCATCATTATGTTACTTAGAGGATGCTTCTCTTACAAGTGGGAAAAGAAAGCTGTGTTCAAAGTGAAATGCATTCTTCTCAGTGGAAGTAGACATATTACATTTGATAGTGAAGTGTTATTTATCTGTCACTATAACTCCCCAAGACACACACACACACACACACACACACACACACACACACACACACACACACAATGTTTCCCATTGTGAGAATTGAACCTCCGACCTATCTTGCTACACAATCTTGACAGCACAATATTATTCAAAAAGCACCACAGGAGAAATATGAGTCTATTTCTGTGAAAAAACACAGTTGTAATTGGTAAACAAATGTTTGAAGTGGATGATACTGTGCATCACAGGGCTTGGGATAAATACATATGTGTGCACAGACAGAACAACATTTTTGTATACATCTGGTTTCAAACCTTGAGAACATTCCAAGAAAGACCTCCATATATAAGTATTATCTAATCACAGCACACAGGAAGTCAAACTTCACAAAGTTCCCATGTGACAGCTGATTGCAGAAAATGAGAATGTATGCATTGCTTTTCATTACCCTCATGACAACTGTAAGCTCTTCAAAGTTTTGAAAAGTAGATTAACCTGGACTATACATAGCTAGACACAGCAGCACTAAATGCACCACAGTAATGCAGCCAAAGGTAAAATTCACAAGATTTTGCCATAAGATGTGTACTTCCAATTAGCCTGAGTTGCATTTGGTGCTCAGTACCAGACATTGTGTAACTGCAGAGGAGGAATACCAGTGACACAGAAGGGAGAAAATAGAGTGGGGAGAGGGAGGCAGGGACCAAGTAGCATATAACAGAAGTGGCTCATAATCATTTTTAGGCAACAACTACACATAAAATAGTGTGCTAAAGTAATTTAGTAACATAGATAATGTTTGGATTAGAACCCTTAAAAGTAATCAAAATAATCCATCTGTACATATATTATTTCATGTCACAAAATAATTCTTTCTTCACACAATTTAAATAACACATTTGAAGGACAATGGCATCTCACTGAAGCAGAATGGGTGAACAGAGAGAGACAGACAGATGGCGAGAAGAATAACAACAATATTTTTTGGGGGGGCATATAGGACCACCTCTCTGGTATGTTACTTTTATTACCTCATTAACAAGCTGCCATGCTATGTGCAATAAAAATTGCTTTCTATACCAAGCAAAAAGAGGTAGGAGAGAGCAACCAACATGAGACACAAACAGGATAAGGGTGGCTTACTAAATCTCCCTGTTGGGGCTGCAATGTTTTTTGAATATGAAGTCTTACTGCACTATTCCAATGGTATACTTATAAAATGTTGTAAATGGAGAGAAATACAGACATTTACAGTTAACTATGTAATAGGAATATGAAATGTCATGAAAGAACCCTTTCACCTACAGCTATAATTGAACCCATGATCCTATGCAAAAAAAAAAAAAAATCAGTCTACAAACAGGGGAGTTATTGCAACATGCCACATAGTGACTTCAAGTTCATTACATTCAGTGGCATAGGAACTGATGCAGTAACTGTTTCACAGTACTGTGCTTAGTCTGCCTTTACTCTCTATTCCTATAATGCAGAGGATTTAAACACATTTCTGTGAAAGTAACTAGACTATTGAGGCTGAAATTAAAAACTTCATCTTTTGCCATATGAAGTTAAATAGGGTTCACAATCACTCAGCAATGGTGCCATATGACAACATCTGTGCAAAAGCTAAGGACAAAAAGTTAAGGTTTTTCCATGGTCCTTTTCTGGCCATATGTGTCACATGTGGTTCTATTTTTTTTAACCAGATTAAACATGTGAAAAAGGAGTTGGTAGGATAGTGGTGAAAACAGTGGTGGCAAGCAAAGGTTAGGACATAGGGAAAAATATGGGAATTTGCAGGTGAATGGTGGGAGAGCATCATAGCTATCTACTTCTTCACAACATAAATGTAGAATAGTGCAAAGGATTTCATGACTTTAGAGAGTCACCACACAAAGGTTGGGTAAAATCAACATAATAATGTTGTTGAGCCAATTGGACCAAATCAAGTCCATCAAAATGACACATAGGTCAAGTGGTGAGCTATTTATGGGTGCAATTTTGTTTGTGAGAAAGTTGCCCATTTTCTGTATATTTCTAAAGACAGAGGCATGTGGGAGAAGGGGATTAGTAATGCCAGTGTCATTTGGTAGGTTAGGAAACAAGCACAGACATACAGGACATACAAGACAGACAGAGATGGTGATGGTGACAAATTGCTGGTGGGACGTGATTAGTCATTGAAGGCACACCCACTTCCAATTTTAGAACAGTGAGAATCTAGTTCTCACCCTCAGAACTGTCATCACTGTCTCTTTTGTCAGTTGCTTGGATCAGTGCCAGATGTGGTATCAATTTAGAAATATGGCAAAGGACCTTTTTAATCCTGCCATTTTGGGCACTGAGGCCCCTCGCCATTATATCATCTATCAGCCCTGTCAGCTCCTGTCAGGTGACAAAATCAGCACCTCTACTGGTACTGCTCTCAGAGAGTACCACTGCACCAGTAAATGGGGAAGAGATACTTGACACAGGTGGAGCAGGTAGCAAAGGGCTTGCGAAGGCAATGCACACAAGTTGTGAAGCCAAAGTCTGGAGTAATTCCAGTTGGGATAGGTTACATGCATACTTCTCAACACATACTTTCCTAAATACAAAGTTAGGATATGTGATGAGTCATGATGATTATGACAAAACTATTGTGTCCATCATACATATACAAGTGCATTTTAAATTAAATATCATCATTATCATGTTTACCAAATTGTACACTAATTATCTTAAGGTTATATGTAAAGCATTAATGGTATATGCTAAACAGAAAAGTTTAGTTATGCAAGCTATATTGCTTGGAATAAACATGTTTAGCATTCTCATTTATATTATTTTTATTATTTCTAAAAAATGTGTGAGAAATAGGATTCTGATATCAAAACTCATGACAGTTACACCTTGGGCCACAGAGATAGGTATGTAGTAGGTGGGATTTCTCCACTCACTACTGTCCAAAGAGATGATGAAAGCACACCTTTGCCAGGCATGTTTGTTCTATAGAAGGCAGTCTAAATTTCTTTTTCACTTTTTCCTTAGTCAGTGAAACATGTTTACATGCAGCCAAGCAGAGCATAAATTTAAAAGGAATTAGAAATAAAAATGCCAGAGAAAAAAAGACACCAAAATGAATTCAATCAATGATTGTATGTAGCAATAACCAGAGCAAGAAGTGCATTCAAATGAAACATGCATTATTCTCACATTTCCTTGCAACATCAGACATGTACTTTATAGAACACATTATCAGACATGTAACTCATAACAAATAATATGAACTTGGATAGACAACAACTTACATGTTGTTAGCAATAGTGAGAAATAGACACATAAAATGTATGTTAATATGTATTCAGACCCCCTCTGTAAAATTAATAATTTGACTTTATTTGAACCATGCATCATGTCTTATTTCACTCAGTTCATTTCACTTCTATCTTGTACTACAATTATATTTATTTGAGAGAGGTGAAATTTATTCACAAAGTTCTATCCAGAGTACTGATGTGTGTGCACAATTGCCAGGTATGCTTGCACTACAGGAATTGATCAAATTATTTTTTTCACTTTTTTTCATTCAGCAGTGTAATGTATTTACATGCTACTAAGCAGTGCATACATGCAAAAGGCAACAAAGTAATGGATGATATGAAAATATAATGAAAGTAAAAATTAAATATGAATACTACTTTCATCATAGACTTGCAACATCATAATTTATGTTATATCTCATGACCATTTCAGGTAGTCAACCTTTATTATGTCCTTAAATATCTATCCTCATACTTCAGAGACGTTGTGACATCTTACATAACAAATGTTGTCACTAGCAGGTATTATAGATGATTTTTTACAAATACAACACACTGGTAACAGCATGTCATCATTTATCTCACACACACACACACACACACACACACACACACACACACACACACACACACACACACACACTAGGGATGTGCAGTTCATTTTCCAAAAATGTGTGTCTATCCTTGCATATGATGCCATTAACAAAACTATCCTTACCAACTGTTTGAACCTCATGGCAAATCTATGCTTTCTCCTAAACCAATATATTTACAGGTTGTTCTGCAGACACAACTGTATAACAGGTGCATGTTACACAGTCATTAATATTTGGGGTTCTGACAGTCATGCAATGATGTCAGTCTCATGTGTAATACTGATGGCAATCTAAATTACTCTAACAAATTGGTCACTTCACTACCACTTGTCCCAAGTGTTCTCTCCATCTAGCTGCTTCACTCTACAAGAAGTGAAACCACCCACTACCTAAAGAACTTGCACAGCTGAAGTTCACTTGCAGTTGCAAAAGTTCACAAGGAAAAAATACACTGAGTTAAATCTATTGAAACAACCCACTACCTAAAGAACTTGTACAGTTGAAGTTCACTTGCAGTTGCAATAGTCCACTAGGAAAAAATACACCGAGTTAAATCTATTGAAACAACCCACTACACATATCTCGTTAGCTTATTGTTCTTTCTCTCCTTCTATACTGTGGAAGCCACCATTTTAGTTATTAGTAATCACAAACTTGCATACCTAGTAATATCACTGGTAAGCTTTCTTATTGTCCTGTTTAAAGGCTAGAAAGGTGAAATGCACAACTGTGAAATATAATGCATTACACCTGTTTGCCAAATGTTACTTAATGTGGATGAGTATAGACAAATAATACTGTACCTATCTAGTTCAACCATCAAGATATCCTTATTAACTTTCTCTCTCTCTCTCTCTCTCTCTCTCTCTCCCAGTGAAACAACCCACTACCTAAAGAACTTTCACAGCTGAAGTTCACTTGTAGTTGCAAAAGTTCACAAGGAAAAAATACACTGAATTAAATCTATGTAAGATAACTTCATAGACTCAGACTAATAATTTAATTTGTTATGTCAGGCATTAGTCTGTTCTGTTTGTAGTGTTGAATCAGCTGAAAGGATATCCCCACCCCCACTTATCCACACTCACAAGCCTTTTACTGCTGAAGATGAAGCTACATTAACATTTCAGCATATTTTACTCTTATCAATGTAATAGATCCGTGGAAAAGACATTGAAAAGCCCATAACTATAAAATTAGATGCTGTGACTCAGGTCAAGTTTTTAGAGTTCAGTCATCTTGTCTTTGTATCGAGGAACATTCTACCTCACTGATTGTTTATGGTGGTAAACCATCTGTGGGGTTTCTTCCCACTCCATTTGCTTCCCTCACCCTGCTACCCTGCTTTTCCCCATATCCCACCCTTCCCCAGCACTTCCACTCATATCCCAAGCAAACCAATCCCCCTCATTCCTCTGATCCAATTATATGCAACTCTACCTTGTCCACACCCACATTTCATTCACACCTTACCTACTTTTATTTAACCAAACATATCTGCTTCCCCTTATATCCATCAGCTTAAATTCTCATCTCCCCCTACTATAATTCTTTGCATCTTACTCTATTTTACAATCACAGTACTATCACCACCTCAAACTGTCTTACAGTAACTCCAGGTTTACCACTTTCTCTTCTATTATACATATAAACTAACATTGTGCCATAAGTGTACTACTGACCATTCACATCTCCCCCACCCCTCCTTATTACAATCCACAGGGCAAAACACCTAACCATATTGTCAAAGCCCACCCTGAAGTCAAAACATTTCCAACCTTACCTTTAGCTGCGCACATATCACAAGATATACCTGATATTACATTCTAACATATAAATACCACTTTTTACTATTGTTAAACCGACTATCACAGTTGACATGCTCCTCCTAACCTGCCTAGCTTCTTTACTCTTAATTCTCAACCTCGCTACAGCTATATCCTCACTTACCCCAACACATCAATACACATCAACAACCTCCTCCAGCCATCACCCCAATAAACAACACAACTTCTCACATATTTCCTCTCAGCTTTTCCCCTATACACTCCCATATTATTCAAGCCACAAATTGGCCTCCTCACCTCCTACAAAAGCAAACTTGACATAAGTATGATCACCAGAGATAAGAAGTCATATTATTCCCAGCTTCAACTCCTGGAGGAGGTTGTTGATGTGTATAACATAAAATCAACCCAAATACATTTTGGCACTCCATATCTTGCCTACTTAACCCTGGAATAAATAGGGACCACACATTATCATCTGACACCCCTCCATCACAAATAGCTAAAAACTTTAACAAGTACTTCAGAAAATCAATATCAGACCTACTTACTAACACCCCTAATGCTGGAACCCCCCACCCTTCAACCTATTCAGACATCAACCCCAGACCATCAACTACTTTTAACCCCGTCATTAATAACTCTTCTACTTAACAAAATGTCATACAGGCCCCTTTCTCACTTCAGCCCATACCTACTGGCACCATTAAAAAACTGCTACATAAAGTAAAACCCTGCTCTACCTCAGCTGATAATCTTCCACCACCCTACTTCGAACTGGCTGCTAATTCACTCACCTACCCAATCAGTATCCTTACAAATAGGCCTTTATCTGAATCAAAGATACCTAACATATGGAAACAATCTCACATCACCCCCATCCACAAAGGAGGCAACTCCTTTGATCTATCCAGTTTCTGTCCTATATCCATCTTGTCACCCATATCCAAAATTCTTGAGAGTATCCATCAGCAGGTAATGCAATATTTATTGCAAAACAATCTTTTAACCAAAACCCAACATGGCTTCTGACCTAGCCACAGCACAGCTACAGCCCTATTATCTTTTACAGACACTGTAAACAAGGCCAGAGATGCAGGATGCTATACAGCCTCAGTATTCCTTGATATCTCCAAGGCCTTTGACATAGTGTCTCACTCCTTGCTATTAAACACACTGTGTAACTTAGGCTTCTCACATAACACAGTAAAATGGTTTCAGAGCTACCTCAAGGATCATAAACAAGCGTGAAATGGTCCAATGAACTCTCACCCTTTCTCCACAACCCTACTGGAGTCCCCTATGGCTCCATCCTTGGACTCCTACTCTTTAACATTTTCACAAACAACCTTCACATTGCCTCTCACCCTGGGACCCTCATTCAGTATGCTGATGATTCCACCATAATCTGTACTGCTCAATCCCTACCAGAACTACTTTCAGAAACTCAACAATCCTTTACTGCAGTTAAATCCTGGCTAAGAAATGTCCACCTCTTTCTTAATCCAAATAAGACAAAACTAGTGCTCTTTCATCCTAAGAATACCTCCCCTGTCACTGATCATTTTAACATGCTTGCATCTGACAACACTGTCATAGAAATAGTACAGGAAACCAAACTTCTAGGGGTTATCATTGACAATAAACTTTCATTGCACCCCCATGTACAGCAAAATATAAAGAAAACTCATCAAAAGCTGGGATTCTTATATAGAAACAAACATTTCTTTACTGTAGCAACCAAAACTACCCTTGCAAAAACATTTTTACTTCCCTACCTTCTTTATGGTGCCCCTCTCCTAACTAACTTATAAACTTCTACCGTACGCAAGATGGAACAGTGCTACAACAAAGATGCTAAGTTTGCCACAAACTCTAAATATTACATACACCACTGTAAACCACTTCCAAATCAACTTGCCTTTATTCAGCTATCCACATTGCACAACCTTATTTTCAAGCCTACTGCCTGCCCTGCACTAGCCAATCTAGTCATATCTTACACACCAAATCAATCCCTATGATCAGAAGACAAAAATCTCTTAGCTATCTCAAAACACACAAGAAAACCAGGTCTGTATTCATACTCTGTCTCTATACTTTGGAATTCCCTACCTCTAGCTACCAGGTCTATGCCTGGCCTAACCCAGTTCAAAGCCTCTTTAAAAAAGCATATCAAAAAGAGATGGCTCTGCTCCTACATACAGCCTGCCTGATGCTCAGCACTTCCTCTTCTTCCACACTAGCCTCATCCTCCTCTTCTGTCACATTTCAATCCTTCACAGTCTGCAAGATCCTAAGTCTTTTCTAACTCCTTCTCTGTTTCTATACCATATCCTTAAGATACTGCTCAGGCTATATTACTTCTATTCTTTTTAACTCCCTCACTATCTTTCTGCATCACTAACTTTCTGTTTGCTATTTCCCTAACTGAAACTAACATTCTATTTATTTATTTATGTACTGGTCATGTACTATAGTAGTCAATGTCACACATTACACTACCTGCATACTATTTTTTTTTTGGACACTACATCATGTATAGTAAGAGTGACTATTATTGTCTATAATGTTTTTAACTCTGAAGAATTGTCTAGATGTGTGGTATATATATTGTAACATTGTGTAACAATTTATTTCAACTTGTTTTGTATAGTATTTCTAATGTGATTTGTACTGTAGTCTTTATTGTACTGTATGTGGAGCTTTTCTCCCCGAGCCTCTGCTGAAAATGGGTTCTATAGACCCAATAAGACCCCCAGTGGTAAACAAATGTCAAATAAATAAATAAATTAATTAATTAAATTTTCATTTTTTTCTTCAGTAGTGAACTGTGGTTAGGGGATGCTAAACAGAATGCAAATGTAGATTTCAAATTAAAACAATAAAAAAAGAAATACATATTGAGAATAATTGAAATATTGCCTGCAAATGGAATTCAAAACTTACATAACCTGCCTTCTTACTCTAAGCTCACTTCATTTCCACATTGTGGTGCAGAGTTGGACATCTGTCAGGTGCATTCTCTGCAGTCATTACTGTCCAGGGTGCTGATGGCCATGTGCAAAGCAGCACACAGATGCAAAAGGCAAAATGAAAAAAGTTACAAAAAATGGTTTTGTATGACAGTTGAAGGGACCATAAAATGCATTGAAGTGTATATCTTGCAATGAACAGAGTTAGTAGTGCATTACACTGACACATTGAAATTTCTCATTTTTCCTTGTTATTTTACTACTATCATTTCTGTCTCACAGTAGCAGGACTTTAGATAATGCCATGGTGAAAGCAAAGGGTACAGAGAACAGCAGAAATGCTATAATTTTTCACACAGCACACACAATTAATAGCAGCATTACTTCAAATGACATACCTGTTGGTCAGGTTTACTCAGTTTTGAGATTTCTTGAGTTTCCCATCACAACACATCCATGCAGCAAAATGAATGTCAGTATTTATTATAACCCCCACAGAAAAATGATCTGTAAACAGGATTTGATCCCTGCATCACATGTAATGTTTATCTAAGCTCATTCCTTTTACACCTCATGCCACAGAGATAGGTAGCTGATGGCTTGAACTTCTTTACTCAGTGCTGTCCAGAGTAATGAATAAAGGCCACCAGTGCCAGTCTCAGTTGTGCTACTGATGGTATTCCAAATTAAATTTATCAATTTCTACATTAGAAGTGAACTGACATTCACTGTTACTGAACACTGCCAGTCAACAGAGCACAATGCCAAATGATGTGCAAAGGATAAAAGAAAAAATAAGGGCATATTTTGAAACAAGTACATTGACTGTACATTTCTGATGTCTCCACAGCTTTATCTGTATGGATTTGAACCATCAAACCAGGGTATTAAAAACAATAATTTGAGATTATTTTTCATATTTACCACAGACAGAGGCATATATTAGAGGGAGAAAAGGTGTTTAGATACACCCAGAACGTGACATTGTATCAAGTCACATTGAAAGTGCAACAAAACAATTTCTGAAAATTGTCCTTTCTCATTTGCCAGTACATGTGTGGGTGAGTGAGATAATGGCAACAGTTAGGATACTCATGTACTCATACAATATTAAACAGAGTGTAAACACTGCAGATTTATTTCTCTCTTTATATAGGGTTCCCCATTCCCTTAGCTATGCATAGAGTATATGTATCAACTAGTAATGTACTCCCTTGAATGTGCACATTTCATAGCAACAGACAGAAACCATGGTCATAAAAACAGCATGCAAATGTTAGGGATTTGCTCTTCTAACCTAGCCAATATACTTTCAGATTTTTTCGTTAGTTGCGTCTCCCTAATACACCCTCAGTAAGCATGTATACCAAAGAGGGGACACTGTGATACAGTGATTGTTCTTGCAATCAGAATAATCACTGACACCTGCAAGAAATTAGCATGTAGCAGTTCTCAATGATCATCCTTCAAGTGCTAGGGCATGTGTGTTTGCCTTCCCTGCACTTAGTACAGATTGTTATATTCATGAAATCTAATGATTTAACACCTCATTTGCATACTCACAGTACTCAGATGGCTGAATCTGCAGCATATAAAGGTAATCATGTAGCTAAGGAACTCATATC
Source organism: Protopterus annectens (assembly GCF_019279795.1). NCBI lineage: Eukaryota > Metazoa > Chordata > Ceratodontiformes > Protopteridae > Protopterus > Protopterus annectens. The sequence goes on from NC_056739.1 coordinate 1,761,667,329, forward strand.
ATAGTTTGTAGATTGTTTTGATCCAGGCAGCTTGATACCACTAAATACACTTTGAGAAAATGTGTCTACTTTCTAAACTGTATGTTGCTATTTTTATAGAATACTTTTAGTTCAACATTAAGGATGGATTGCAATGCCCAATACAGCCATTGGTTTATCTGTCTGCGTTTTCTTTATCTTTTACTGTTGGCACAGCCCATGCATATCAGTTGTTTGTCCATGTTACAGAGATTTGTAAAGAATGCTACGTTACATAGCTATGCAGGTTTTATTTTTTTGGGAAATTGAACAGTTATTTCAGAAGTGTGTAGTATAGCTTCTTTGCAAGATCAGGTATTTTTACATGTATAACCCAAAGAATATGTTAAGGTTATGATATATACCTGGTTGCCCTCCACACCAGAAGATATGGCACTATAAATGTTTTCTCCTTTTCTACTTGTAAATTGTAAATTACATTTTAATGCTGCAATATATTACACAGTTACACAACTGTTGCTCTCATTATAGAACTGTTACACGTGTTATTTTATGAATTTATGGGGAGGGACTGTCTTAACTTGTATGAAATCATAGCCAGCATTACCTTTTCACTTGAGTGCATGACATGATGGATGCACATATTCATATATAATTGAGTTCACTGCCATCTCGTCTGTGTAGTATCAATTTCTTTTTGTGTCTATTTTCTGCTTCATTTCATAGAGGGATATGAAGCCCAAGACATCTATACTCTGCAAAACCACCACTCACTGATGCAGAAAATGAGTTTATTATCCAGTTTTTTTCTTGCCATAGAGCTTTTCTCTTAGGGAGAGGTACAAGTGGCAAATCTGCCCAAGACAGGATATGGCAGAACTTACTCCCAGAAATGACACAGGGCAAGTGATATGATCATCTCTGCCTGCTGTAGGGTGGCTGCATTTGCCTGGGAACAGATGCCTACTTTGGACGGTCCTACTACCAAATCACCACTGACTTAAACAGAGGAGTCCCTGGCCACTGTCAGAGCTCAAGACATCTCAACAGAGAGTTTACATAGAATCCTTCATATTAGTGCTGATGTGGACAATAGACCCAGAGTGTCTAAACAGAAGTTTCAGACATACAAAATAAAAATAACTTAACTGACATTCTATATGTTTTCATATGCATATATCTTATATAGCTTGAGCTAGTGATAAGTATGCAGTATATAACAATGTACAGGAGAAACAGAGCAGGATGTTTGGAAGGATTCAACTGGTCAGTAGATTTTTGCATGAGATGATTCCTAATCTGCATATGCAAAGGGGATTATCTGTTTCTTGTTTCACTTGAATTTTGATAGCTATCAACCTTCTTTCTTCTCCCTTCTTTACATACAGGGACATCTGGATTGCAGTCTGCAAGACCACCAGTAAATGGTAAGCAAACTATTTTATTGTTATTAGTATGTATAAGGTATATTTAGGTTTAGCTGAGACTAATATTTATATTACTTTAGCATTTGTTTATGTTTAACATACCTTTCCTATAACAATGTTTTGATAATTTTCATCTCCTATTTCTCTCTTTGTTGTGTACATTTCTTGTTATAATAGGTGACCCTGAAAATGGCACTGTGGAACTCCTACCACCTGATGTCAGAGTATTGGTAGCCTCTGATGATGATGATGGTGATAAAGAGGCACAGTCTGGCAATGTAGGGGGTTAGTCTGACACTGAGGATCTGGGTCCCACATCCCTGCCCATATTTCAGACACAGTCAGTATGCCTGCAAATACCCATGACACAGAGCTCTCTGATGTAGGACAAGTTAACATTGACTCAGTTGATCAGAGTAGTGTGGCTACTCCAGTTGCACAGCTGGTTTATTCTACCCATAGTCATTGCAAAGGTAAGGTGCCACACAGGAGGACTGGTGGAGGTATTTGGGGGAGGTCTGTTGTTCACCATCTTCCTGATGCTGGTGTACTATTAGATGTCACCAGATGTATGTATAGGGCCATAATGGAGGCACAGGCATGTTCTACCAGGGCTTTAAAAGAGATGTGAGAGCTAAATGTTATGCATTCTGACATGTGTGACTCCCTGAACCATGTGGCTGACTCCTTGGACAGGATAGATAGCACACTGGCTCAGGTAGTGCCTGTGATGGGATGTCTGCTGAGGAAGGTGAAATTCCATGTAGCCAGAGAGATGCACATATTCTGGTGTTAGCTTATGTGGCTACGACAGATCCTAATTCCATAGTGGCACTACTTCCACTGTTCCATTAGTGATTAGTGTCCACACCCAGACATGGTAGGTCACAGGGTCATAGTCCTGGATGTAGTAGTGCTGAGAGCTCATCCAGCAGACATCATTTACATTCAGGTAGCACTCTGGCTTCTAACCAGGGCCATGGAAGTAGCAGTGCAACTCCTACAAGCTCTTCTTGTTGGAAGTGATGATGCTGAACTGACTACTCTACTATGCACAGCTCACACCTGTCTGAAATGCCACAATGCTGTGCAAGTGCAGAGTTTGATTTGGTGCATGCAGACACACACATGAAAAAAAAAACTTGCCCATACCACTTCACACACATACAAGTCAGCTAAACAGTACTGTTGATTGCTATACATCTGTTATTACTGGTATTGAGCACTATATACTCTGATAGATACATGTCTTTCTTACTTGTACAAACTCACTTCTTTGGCATCAGCCCTAAACCTCCTAGCCCCCATCCTGTACAAATGATGATGACTGTGCCCTGCCCTTTGCACATGTCTCTGTGACTTAGCATCGCATACATGTTTGATGCACACACTAGTTAACTACTGCATGCTTACTCACATGCTTGCTTTTATTAATATGCATTGCAGAAGAAAAGGTTTTGATTTCTTTTCATACTCAAATGTGAATAGTATTTTTATATAATTGTAGAACCTCATTGTTCTTCAGTTACTATCGTAAGTAACATAGTTGAAGCTTTATTCTTGCTTATTGCTATATTTGTGCAAGCAATTGTATAATTGACCTGTTCCATGCTTTATAGATAGGGGTCAAGTGAAATGCTTGATGCACAGTATTGGGTAGAATATATAGTCGTATATTGCAAACATCAGTAATATAATCTATTACTGACATGATAGATGCTCTACTTAAAAACATATACATATTTCCATAAGAAAGCAACGGGTTATACAAGATTTTTTTTTCATTACAGGTTCCACACTTACCTTGTCATTACTGCAGGTACAAATTTTGACCTTGTAGGTTGTCCCTGTCTGATGCTATTAAATCACAGCCATTACATGGTTAAGTAAAGGTTGTGGGATTTGACAGGCAAGAGTTTTCATATCTGTATGTGCATGTGTGTGCTCCTCTTTGTCTCTTAGCCAGATCAAGGGCATATTGTGTATGCCTCCATCTACCAACACCATCTATAGCTGGTGGTTCTCCCTCAGTCTCCTCATTTGCATCTGTTGCTGCTGCTGCTGGCCCTGTCTGCAGTCCATGAAACTGCAGTCCTGGTCCTTGTCATCCTTGTTAAAGCTGTTTCCTGAGAATTATATTGTATAACATGGCACAGACTGCAAGTATTTGGGCAGAGGTGCCTGGGTCATACTGCAGGGCACCTCCTGATGTGTCTGGACACTGGAACCTTGACTTGAGCAATCAAAACACATGTTCTATTATACTCCTAGTTTGAACATGGGCCTCACTGTATCGTTACTCATTGGGGTTGTGTTAGTTTCCTATGGGTATCATGTGCTAGAGTAACAGTGCATAACTTACACCCCTCACTTGAACACCTTGTAGAAAGTCACCCCAAGCAAAGCATGTGTAAAGTTCACAAATATGTCATATGTGTGAGTCATGAAAACTGCCTGGGTTATCTACACAGACATTGTAGATGATCCTTAGGGCATTATAATTTACCTGACAGTTTATAGAATGGTATCCTTTCCTGTTGCTCTACTTCCTTTCCTGTTCTCCAAATGGAGCTTTTATTTCTATGTGTGTGGAATCTATGGCCCCTAAAAGTTCAAAGAAGTGTGCTATTATGTCAAATTCCTGCATGGTTCTTGCTCTCTCTTGTCAGGTGTGTGGGAAACAGATGTGATCTCTTTCATGTTAAAGCACTGCATTTAAAAACTGATATAGTATTCTAAATCCTGATGCTTGCGACACCCCTAAGAAATTTCCTTTAGGTCTCTGGAAAGTACCAGAAGCGAATATACATAATGTTACATATGCCTTTGTTTTCACTAGAACAAGTTCTCCATGATTTCACCAGGGCCTGAGGTGGGGACAGCATACGTTACATATTTTCCCTAGTGTTTCCCTGCCCACCATGTATCACTGTTCGATTTCTGTTTCATGCAGTCCATGGTAATTCAAACAGGTTCTAAAAATCCTTTTTCTTCTTCTTGGCAGAGGCCTGGCAGCAGGAGCAGCAGCATCACCTTGATTTAAAGGCAGTTCTACATACAGTATAATCATGGAATCAGCACCGCCTAGCATTTTTTTTCCTAAGTGTAATCATGCCTGTATTTCAAAGGGTTGTGGAGTTTAAAGTAAAACTGAGCACTGTTTATATACAATTGCTTCCTCAATAGCGCTGCCATTTTGGCTGGTTAATTACCTTCCAATTTGTCTGTTTATACATTCATTAACATATTTAGTTGTTTCCCTTTATTTTGTGGCCACACTGCCTACATAATAGCAGCACATAGTGCAGCTGTTAATGAGTGAGGACCAACAATAATACAAAATGTCTGACTGCGATGTGGAGCAAAGTATCCATGCATTTGGTACCTGTGTATGAAAGGTTGCATGTAAACCACCCATTTTTAGATTTCACCAGAGATATTTCCAGTAATAACAAATGAAAGTTCTGCTATAAAATGAACAAAAGAATTCTATTCTTCCTTTAGAAATTTTGGTGCACCTTTGTATTGAATTTGACAATATCAAGTCTGCTACCTCAAACCATGACAGTTGATACACAACGGTTACAACTAGAACATTTTTATTTGTGCTACATTATAAAGGATATATATTTTTTCTAGTCAAATAACAACTTGCCAAAGATAAGGTCTAGATCAATATCTTATTCTTCAATTCTTTACATTACATGCAAGACACAAAGTGGAAACCAAATACAGTGCAAACTGTCAAAGTGTGATACTGAACAGCTATGAAACTATGCATTTTGTATGCATCTATAAAATGCCAAATGTCAGTTCACTTTGAGTTTTCTTTGCACAACTTTCATGCAGTTACAACATGGAGTTCAACTACAAAATGCATGTAAGACTCATATTCCTCCAGATTAGCTCAGTGCATTTCGGTGCTAAATTCATCCCAACACTTTTGTTGGTTCAAATTAGGTAACTCAACCTACAGTGTGGTGTGGTATAAGTGAAAACATCTTATTTTATTCTGATGAAATATCTATAATCTTCACACTCTATATATTGATATCCTCCAGACCATTCCTGTATTTGGCATATTGTGCAGAAAATAAACATAAAATCCCCCATGGGATCTGGTTATAATTCATAGTGTCAGACTGTGACTGTGAAGGCCTAAAAAGACAAATTTAGTACCTGTGTCTAAAGGACTGCAACCAAGATTCATAGGTAGAACTATATGCAGTACACTTTGTTTTAGATAGCATGAATGTGCATGGTGTGGGTGATTCAGAGAACAGGTAGCACTAGAGTATAGAGATGTAGTAAAACTACTATGATATGTAGACAATGCTAATGACTGCATAATGGCATATAAATACAATTTAGCCACATGGATTACACAAATGAAGGAATCCAAAAGGCAAGTGGTTCAGAAATGTATAAAAAATGGCACAGCATGGTGGTTCATACCTACTTAGAATAACAAAATTCATGCTGTTCAATTGCAAAAGTATGAAGACTGATAGCACTATTTGCACAGCAACTTGTGCTGGAAGCTGCAATCAGAATCATTGTCTATAGTGTTGCTTGTCATAGCCATCAGCACAACTGAAGGTCATACAGTCAATTCCTGACATATCAGCAGCTCACGGATCAACAAATTGTGGAATATTGCTCAGTGAACAGAGAAACTATAAGGGACCTAATTGAACTGTGGTATCCATAGGTGAAATACAAAGGGTTGCATAGTTGCTTATAGCTGTGGATACAAAGCAATACTTAATCATAACCATCTTAGCTACAAGGACTTTCAGTGATCATTGGAGAATATTTTAAGGATATCAGAGGAATCCTAAACAAATTCCTTGAAATTATGCTACAGCATCTGCTCCACAGAATAGCTGAAAAAGAGAACCAACACAATACAGGCTTCTATGATATAGCACATTTTCTTAAGGTCCTGAAAGCTATGTTTCTATCAAGATCTCTCCTCTTCGACAGGATGCACTATATGTCAAGTGGAAGTACTTCCATTTCCTGAATTGCCAGGTGATTTGTGATGCTCTGGATATTATTTATAATGTGTCCATTCACCACCTGGGCAGTTCATGGGATTCTCACATTTGGCACATCTGACATATATCAGTTGTTCTTGCAAGGGTAGATACAGTCCCATATTTGGAAAGTATACACACAGACTAGGTAGGTAAGGCTATGCACACAAGTATTATGCAAACAGAAAGCAGACCACATAGAATATGCTATGTGTTATTTGTTGCATGTGATTCCTGATGTGTCCTAGAGACCTAGTTGATAGTGCTAATCCCCTGCCTGCAGGCTACATATAACATGGTCTATAATACATCCCATGCATAAACACATAACACAGTTAAGCTTGTATTTAGATGACTGAAGAGTTGTTTTCAATCTCTAGCTACCACAAGAGGAGCATTGCAGTATACTCCAGACTAATGCAACAAGGTCTTGCTGTGTTTATCATGCTCTGCAACATGGGACGGCACAAACAACCGAAGTATCAGGTGGCAGGACTACCAACACTAGTAATAACAGCAGTAGAAGGGCAAGGTAGAGCATCAGGGGAGGAACATTTAGCAACAGTATGGCAAGTAAGGCATAGGTGGGTGCAGTACTTACCCACTGTCAAATAGGCAACACCTGGTTTACAACTATGAGCCATGACACAGACAAAATAGAACAAAATGATTCATGCTGTCAAAGGAAAAATATACTTTAAAAATGATCAAAACACGGTAGGTTCAGGTTAAGGCACTTTAATCTTGTAGCAAGGAGACAAAAACGTGCTAATACAGAGTTTGTCTAACCAGAAACAGGAAATACATTAATTTTTATAGGTTATCAAATTAATCCTGTCCTACCATGCTGACGTAACAGATTACCACCTTTTCATCATCATCTGCTGACCATCTTTCCCATGAATTTCTGCTGATTTAAACAATTTTTATGTGAAACTTCCTGAGGAAAACAACATGGCCTTGGTTACTTTCAGTTAGATACTTGTTATGTTACATTCAAGATACTATGGTTAAATCAAGCACAATGCTAGCAGTTCATTTCTCTAATAATCCTTTGTCTACTTTATCTCTAAATTACTGCAGCTGCAGAGGTTCCCATCCTCTGGACAAGGCTGTTTGTCTAGAATCATTACATTTATAATATAAGCTATTGTTCATTCATATACTTCTGACCTAGCAGATTAAACACCTGCTTTTCAAGTACATTTCCACAAGGCATAAACAAGAATATTGCTGTGCTAGCAGTTACTAGGTCAGAGGGCAACTTGCAAGTTTCAGAAAGCATGCTGCAGTTTTCAAAAAGCATCTTTTTCAGTCTCATATGAAACTCAATTTGTATAAATCACAGTGCATGAAAAATAGAATGAAAAGCATATTAAAAACACTTGATTATTAATTTGGCATTAAGCATACACATATTAATACATATTTTTCTAACATTTCCCTCTTGTTAATACTTTTTATTCTATTTTCAAAAAAGAATAAACAGTTTACTTCTTTTCCTAACCTCTTCCATTCAGGATTTGCAGTTAAGAAAGTCATTCAGTTTAAACTTTTATGAAAGTGTTTCGCATTCTAACAGCTCTTCAGATTCAGTACTTTGATACATAGTCTCAGATATGGATATATCTATGAATTCTTTAATTAATTTCTTCATGCAGGGGATTCCGCAACAAATACAAACTCCTATTAGGAGTAATCCTACCCCAATAGCAATCAATATGTTCATAGAAATGGAGCCCCACCCCCCCCGAAGGCATTCTGGAAAAACTCTGTCAGAGGGTTTGGGCCTGGTTTGGTCATGGCCCACACTTGCTGAATTACCTCGAGATGATCGTTGATCTCATGCTGATGGTCAGGAATAAACGCACAGCACTCTTCTTTGATTAAAGTGCAAGTTCCGCCTCTCGCCGCTAGGGTGAAATCAAGAGCCATTCGGTTTTGGAGCACTACAGTTCTCATGGCATTCAGTTCATCAGTTATCAGTTCAAGAGCAGAAAAAGTCGCATTACTCATTATTTAGAGAAGTTTGGACAGTTTTTGCAGCTCCCATATTGATTTGACTCCACCATACATGGGTGATAAACCTGCCCAGGATATAACAGAATCACTCAAGTCCATGTGCACAAGTTTGGTTCCCACATTACGATGGTTTTTCCACCCTGCTTCGATTCGTCCCACTGGATTCTCAGGTTTCTTAACAATCTTTTTGGTTACGTCTTGAGTATTTCGAATACTCCCCTGAGGCAAAACTGCAGTGTGTCGGATGGCCGGAACCAGGTACCCCAAAAAACAACTGCCAGACCAATTCTTAGGTAACCATTTATATGCCTTTTTACCACATACAAAATAACAGTCTTCTGCCTTAGTTATTACTTTGTTACGAAATGACTGCCCTGCATGAAACATTTTCCTATCTATTACTGATAACTGTTTGAAAAGTACAGGATTGTGTTGTACCTGATCAAGAGTCTTATGCATAGATTTCAAAAATGAGTCATAATCTGTACTACAAGATCCACTCAAATCATTTGGTTTTCTATAACATTTATACTGTACTGTAATGTTGCATTTACTCCATCCAACTTGGATGGTATCATTTTTATAGAAACACACAATTCCTTTTTGTGTCACAGGCAAATACAGTGCTACCTTATCTTGTGCTTTAATAGCAACTGTGTCAAAAAACAGATTTTCCCAGGTCTCACTGACCCCTAGGGGGATAGCAGTCATTAATAAACCCCCGTATGCTGTTGGTATGGCCGTACAGACCCAGCAGTTCGAAACATTAAAAGTCTCTGTGTACACACGTGTAATTGCCTGATATGTGTTAAAGTTCGGATGCCAGTCTGTGTTTGGTTCATTACGTCTAATCAGTTCAACCTTTGTGGCAGGAAAAAGGAACGGCCACAACAAAAAGAGCAGTGTGATTAATATTGCAATAAAAACAATCATACAAGTTTTCTGAGGTTGCTCAAAGTCTCTACTCACTCTGTACCTGGCCATTTTGTTCTTGTTGTGCAACAGTAGCAAAGTTTTTGTCCAGTTCAAAGTTTTTAACCAGTTTACAGTGTGTCAAATGAATCCAGGAAGCTCACTCTGCAATCTTGACTGCAGTGGGTGTTGACAGTAGTACTTGGTATGGACCTTCCCACTTCGGAGAACTCCAATTTTTCCGCTTCACAATCTTCACCCAGACCCAAGTGCCTGGGGCTACTGGTGCTTCCGATTTCAGTTGCTCTTTATCTGAAACAGAATTTAACTGCAAAAGTTTGTTATTCAAAAATTGCCTCATATATCCTGCAAGTGAACTGGCAGCCTCTTGCTCTGTAGACATGAGAGGTTTCCAATGAGGTGTATAATATGCCCTCCCAAACAAAGTTTCAAAAGGAGTTAATCCCTTTACATTTGGAACAGTTCTCATACTCAACAGTGCTAAAGGCAAACAGTGCACCCAGTTTTTCTGTGTCTCTTCTATCAACTTCCTAAGTTTATTCTTCAATACCCCATTATGCCTCCCGTCTAGCCCTGCAGATTGGGGGTGATACGCGCAGTGGTGCTTTAATGATATCCGAAAATAACGACTGAGTTGCTGGATCGTTTGATTCATGAACTGTGTCCCATTATCACTATAAATCTTTTCCGGTATACCAAATCTGGGTATAATTTCTTTAACAAGGACCTTTGCAACAGTAGTTGCATCTGGATTTTTAGTTGGAAATGCTTCTACCCATTTGGAAAACATGTCTATAATAACAAGGCAATACTTCTTATTTTCACATTTATTCAATTCTATGAAATCCATGCAAATAGTATGGAATGGATATGGTGGTGTAGGAAAATTCCCTTGCTTAGGCTTCAATGCCCCTTGTGCATGATGCTTGTTACAAACATGGCATGCTGCACAAAATTTTTTTGTATAATTCGTAAATCCATAGGTTGTAAACACTCGATTCACTAACTGTACCATCCCCCTGTTGAGACATGGCTCTGCCCATGGCTCAACAACGCTGCATATCTAAACAAATTAGATGGCAAAATCGGTTTCTTTTCCTTGGAGATGTACAGTCCCTTTTCGAGGATTGCTCCTCGTTTTATCCACTTTTGTTTCTCAATATTTGTAGTAAGTGTCTGCAATGTTTTTAACATTTCTAAATCTAAAGTCTCTGAGGGTTGTAATTCCTCACTCAAAAGAAAAGTTTCTGCGGCTGAGGCTGCCTGCTTTGCAGCTGTATCAGCCCGTGCATTACCTTTTGAAATCCTATCCTGTTGTTTCGTATGAGCTACGCATTTGCAAATAGCTACTTTTTTAGGTAACTGAATTGAATCTAACAAATCTAAAATAAGTTGCGCATGATTGATCGGTTTACCAGTAGATGTTATCATTCCTCTATTTTTCCACTGTTGCGCAAAAACATGTACAGTAGAAAAAGCATACTGACTGTCAGTATAAATGTTCACTTTCTTGCCTTTTGCTAAGGTACATGCCCTTGTTAAGGCAATCAATTCTGCTGCTTGTGCAGATAAGTTGTGTGGTAAAGATTTTGCTTCTAAAGTTTCAGTATCAGAAACGACTGTATACCCCACTAGGTTCTGTCCTGTAGGACCCCTCCTGCATGAGCCATCCACGTAGTATGTCACCTCGGCATCATCCAAGGGAACATCCGTAAGGTCTTGTCTAGGTAATGTATTTTGCTCAATCTCCTGCAGGCAGCAGTATGGTTTGCCATCTGCAGGGGTTGGAAGCAAAGTTGATGGATTCAAAGTTGTGCATCATTCAATTGTCATATGAGGTTGGCTCAACAGTACGGTCATACAGGAAAGATGCCTAGCTGGAGAAAGATATGCTACTTTTTCTTGCAGTAAAATAATTGCGACTGCATGAGGCACTCTCAATGTGAGAGGGTGGAATAACACTACTGAGGCTGAAGCCTGCACTGCCATTGCAGCTGCAACTACTGCTTGTACACAGTGGGGCAGAGATCGCGCCAATGGGTCTAACTGTGATGAATAGTAAGCTATGGGGCGTTGTTTGTCCCCATGTTGCTGTGTCAATACTGATGTCATATAACCTTGCTTACAATCTACAGATTGAATAAACTGCTTGTTATAGTTTGGTAATCCTAAAACTAAGGATGATGCTATCAACTGTTTCAGCTTACAGAAAGCTGCTTCTGCTTCAGGTGTCCATTGTAATAAATCTTGTGCTGCCATCAGCTTTTTAAATATTAAATCGGCCAGTGGAGCAGATTCCAAAGCATAGTTCAGCATCCAACTCCGGCAAAAATTAGTAGTTTCCAGGAAGGACATCATTTCCTTCTTGGTAGTTGGTCTAGGTGCTTGTAAAATTGCTGTTTTTCTGTCTTCATCTAATATTCTACCTTCTTTGGATATTACATATCCTAAGTACTTAACTTGTTTTCTCCAAAGCTGTAACTTGTCTTTGTTTACTTTGTGACCTTGAGTAGCTAAAAATTGTAATAAAGCTATTGTGTCCTCCTTGCATTCTTGTTGGGTGGGGGCTGCCAGCAGAATGCCATCTACATAAAGTAGAATCTCACTACCTTTCGGTGGGATAAATCCCGCCAGGTTGCTTGCCATTTCCTGTGCAAATATTGTTGGACTTTTGCAATATCCCTGTGGTAATCTGGTATATGTATACCGCTTTCCCTGAAATGTAAACACAAACCAATATTGGCTGTCAGGGTGTATCGGTATCGAGAAAAATGCATTACTAATATCTACCACTGAAAAATATTTCTGTTCTGGCTTTAAATCATTCAATAAGGTGTGTGGATCTGGCACCGTTGGTGCCCTGGGTATAACTGCACTATTTACAGCTTGTAAGTCTTGGACCATACGCCATTCCCTGTTTGCTTTCCTGACAGGAAATAAAGGTGTATTACAAGGTGAATCAGGAGATTCTATTAAGACTCCTTCCTTAAGTAAGGCTACTATGATAGGCTTGATTCCTACCTCTGCATCCTTTCTCAAGGGATACTGTCTTTTCTGGGGCCTAAAAGCTGACTTTGGCATTATGGTAACTGGTCCTGCTGTTCGTATTAGTCCTACATCTGATTTCCCTGTTGACCAGAGAGTCTCTGGTATGTCTCGCAAGGCTTTTTCTTCTTCTTCCAATAAGAGTAATACTCAACTCTCCTCACTAGCCTGTGAGTGCACAGCTGGGTGTGTCTGTGTTATCCAATTCAATTTCTGCTTCTGTACTCCTTGTTTGGAGAGTTCTAATTCTGTCTGCTTTTCCCACCTTGTGACTTTCTCACCTAGGTCTGCCCATTTTAAAGTTTTGTTCTTAGTTAAACTAACATGTGGCAGTTGATTAGATTTGTAAAGTGCTAAAAATTCCTGGGGCAATGAACAGCTTACTACACTGTTCCCTTCTGCATCCCAGTACAAGTTTCGCAACACTAGCCTGTTTGCATGGTTCTGAAACAATTCTTGTTCATAATCTTTATCAGGTCCTGGTCTATTACAGTAATATAGAGTACAATGCAACAAATGCTGTTTGTCAATGTCGAGGGAGGGGAACTTGCTGATGGCTACGTTCATCAGTTCATTGGTTACTGCCCCTGGACCAGTCGTAACCAAGTCCTGGATGTACCAATACTACATATCACCCTCCGGTCGCACTACAAAAGTGTCCATTTGTCGCTGTGCTTCCATACCCTGCATGGTTGGAACTACGGCTATGCCAAATATCTGCATCAAATCTCTACCCAAAAGATTTACTGAGCATTTTGCAGAAACTACAATTTTACTTTTTTGGGTTATCCCTGAAACGGGGTCTGTTATTGTTATGTCATGGGAGAGTGTCTCCCGATACAGCTGTCCATTGGCTGCTTTTACTAGTATATAATCTGGTGATTCTGTATCTTCCGGTAGCTTGGAAGGGTGTATCAGAGTCAGTGAAGCCCCTGAGTCGCACAAAAAGTTAACTTCCCTCCCCTCTACCAGAAGCGTCACTTCCGGTTTTGTGTCTGCTAAGTAAAGCTCTAAGCTTAAAAGAGCTAGGTCTAAGATTTCATTTTCTTCTATATCTGTGTATTCATATACATCCTCTACCCCTTGTGTCACATCCTCTACTCCTGCTATCATATTTGTACTTACTTTTTCTTGCTTACTCACTTCCAATGATTCCTGACTATCATATAGTCATTCCTCATCCTCCTTATCTTCTGTAGTCGCCTTCTTGTTTAACCTACAATCCCTTGCTAAATGTCCTTTTTTCCCGCACTTGAAACATTCACCCTTTTTCTTTCTTTCCTCAAAATCTTCTGATCGTTTGTCAGATTGTTTATTTCCCTGGGTATTTTTCTTACCCTTTTTCCCAGTTTGGACCACAAACACCTCTGACCCATCTTCTGCCGAAAATACTTGAGTTTTCTTTTTCCTTTTACTATTAAAATGTCTTTCTGCATGTCTAGCATATTCAAGTAATGGCTGTAATCTACTTGTTCGATGATCTACCATATACTTCGTAATAAAGCTACTAATGGGAGTTATACTACCCTTCAAGAATGCGTTCTTTAACTGTTGTTCATATGAGGAATCATGTGTCTGGTTTTCTGGTATCTGCATTCCGCAGTGATTATTAAAACACTCTAACAGTCTAGCATAGTATCTATCAACTGTTTCACCTTCCTGTTGAATGCATTGATTAATGCAAGTCCAATCAGCCCTAGGCTTCCACTTTTCAGAGATTTGGTCTGTCAGACCTTTCACTCTGCCATCCAGTTCTGCATTAGTATGTGGGAGTGGTCTAAGTTGTGCGTCACGAGAATCCCAGTTGCCACTGATCATGTGCCAATCTGGACCCACAATTTGTCTAACTACTTTTTCTACTTCCTCTCCATTTAAATGGTAACTTAATCTCATACCCTGTAAGTCTTCTAAAAATTTTCTAAAATTCACTTTTGGGTGGGGAATACCTTCCGTGGCTTTCCGGATATCCTCCGGTGTCCATGGTCTATAAACCAAAAGAGTCGGATCTTGTCCTGCCTGTCCTGCCTGAGGATTCGGTACTTCTATGAGCGGACATATCTCTTCTTCACTCGTAGTCTGTGATGCTCTATTTAATTCATTTAATTCAATCTCCCTCCTCAAGTCGCGTGTTCGAGACCTAGTCTTGATAGGATCCCTGACAAACGGCTGTGCTTTTGCAGGGACAGCTGGGTATAACGGAGGTGGATCAGCTCGTCCACTCGCTTCATATTCTGGTAACGGAAGTGGAGGGGGCAAAGGAGGGGCCGTTGCTATTACTAAGTTATTGTCTTCTTTGTCTAAGAACATTGTCTTTGAGTTTTTAATTCTCTGCTCCCTACGGTTTGCTTCCTCAAGCCACCTATGCGCCTGAGGGACTCCTAATTGTCTTTGCTTTTTTAATTGACCTTTTGCATCTATTTTCAACTGTTTTATACGTTTCATAAGTGCAAGTTTATCTAAATTACCTTCAAATTTATACTTATCGACCCATTTGGTGTAATATTTAACATTATCGGCACGCTGTAATTGCATATACTTCACGTCTTCATTTAGGGGCGTGTCCCAGTAACGTTTGTGCACTGATTTCCCATTGGTGTCTTAGCTAAGCTGTAAGTTGTTACGTAACCCTTTCTATCACGTGGTGCCACAGTTCTACACCTTTTCACAGTTTATCTAGAATAGCTGTCTACCTATTCTGTTTCCCTGATCTATGACAAAAACAGTAACCCCTTTTTCTGTCTCTAATCTGCATACGCAAATTTACCTGACAAAAAACAGTTCTGTACTTAGTCCCTGATCTTAAAACAGAAATAAGGTAATTCCTCCTTACCTGACCCTCCATGAGTTGATCCACCGGATCGTTGACTCGTCCTCCAATCCCAGATCAGAAACAGTGGCTGGCCTCTTTCGAACGACAATTCAGTCGGAGGTCTTTCAAAACAGAAGAGCCGATTTGGCCTCTTCTCCGTATGGATGCATGCCACTGGGCCCAATTCTGACCTAGGCCTAGAGCAAGAGATACATTTCCGGTCCGAAGGACCAATCTGTCAAAGGAAAAATATACTTTAAAAATGATCAAAACATGGTAGGTTCAGGTTAAGGCACTTTAATCTTGCAGCAAGGAGACAAAAACATGCTAATACAGAGTTTGTCTAACCAGAAACAGGAAATACATTCATTTTTATAGGTTATCAAATTAATCCTGTCCTACCATGCTGACATAACAGATTACCACCTTTTCATCATCATCTGCTGACCATCTTTCCCATGAATTTCTGCTGATTTAAACAATTTTTATGTGAAACGTCCTGAGGAAAACAACATGGCCTTGGTTACTTTCAGTTAGATACTTGTTATGTTACATTCAAGATACTACGTCTAAATCAAGCACAATGCTAGCAGTTCATTTCTCTAATAATCCTCTGTCTACTTTATCTCTAAATTACTGCAGCTGCAGAGGTTCCCATCCTCTGGACAAGGCTGTTTGTCTAGAATCATTACATTTATAATATAAGCTATTGTTCATTCATATACTTCTGACCTAGCATATTAAATACCTGCTTCTCAAGTACATTTCCACAAGGCATAAACAAGAATATTGCTGTGCTAGCAGTTACTAGGTCAGAGGGCAACTTGCAAGTTTCAGAAAGCGTGCTGCAGTTTTCAAAAAGCATCTTTTTCAGTCTCATATGAAACTCAATTTGTATAAATCACAGTGCATGAAAAATACAATGAAAAGCATATTAAAAACACTTGATTATTAATTTGGCATTAAGCATACACATATTAATACATATTTTTCTAACAATGCAATACCATACCAAGGCTCTGCAAGGCAATGGATAGATTGGTAATGATGTGCATTAGATGCCATCATGCCCACATAGATAAGGGGTTGACAGGGCAAAGTATTCCTTATTTGCACAGTTAGGAGGAGCAAAGTGACATACAACAATAATATAATACAGAATATGGTTGTGGGAAGTGACTACTGTAGACATGTACTTTCCGAGGTCACAGGGCTTCATGATCACATTCTCCAGTGGTGATGAAGAGATGCCATGATGTGACCATTGCCATTGTGTACTTTGTTGGCTTGTGGCATTGAGTCTCAATGTTTTTCATAGCAGGGAATGGGTACAGCTATTGATCTGTACACATTCACCCTGATTGGATGATGACTGGCATTACCCATGATCTGGAAAATGGCCACAATGGGTGGTGGCAGGCCATGTGCCCACAGTTCACAGAAATAGGGTATATCCATGGCACCACATGTCGAAAGCCTGTTTATGTGATCTGCATCTCAATGCATTAGAACAATATTGCCTACAATCTGGATGACACAGCCACAAGCAATAGTGGAGGACATGTGCCCATAGTTGACAGTGATGCTTATGTAGTCTGACTTGGGATGGTCTTTGCCTGACTATTGCATGTCTAGACCCTCCTATGGCCATGATTGCATGGCCTTTGGAGGGAGACAGGATGGTGATTGCAGTGTGTGTTATGGAGGCCATCCTGGCCTCTGATGATTTCAGTAGCAGTAGGTTTCTCTTTTCCTATATTCCATGTCTCTGTGAAGTTACTTCATGTTGTACTGCAGCATGGAACACACTCACCATCTTCATGAAATTGTAGATAGTAGCTATCTATGCCTGGATCACTAATCTGCACATCCCCTTAGTGCTAGCCATATCAGGGAACAATTCTGGAATTATGACGGCTCCCACTGTGACTCTTCCCCTATGTTGGGTATAAGCACCCAAAGGCTGTGTCTTTGCTAGATGCTATGAGGACTGAGGCCACAAGTGGAACCTGTGAAGGACTCTCACTTACAGGATGTCCGTCATTCTCATGTGTGTTCTGTCTGTACCTCCACAGGATTCGCTGTTTTTGTAGATGTGGATGCCCCACCCCTTGCAGTGGTACACACAGTACCACTATATCATCTGTGTGGGTCACTTGTAATGTGTCAATATTGTCAGCCATAGCTGCAGGCTATTATGTCTGTCTTATCCTGTTATGCTTGATATTGCACATGTGTAACATGTGAAAGCATGACCACATATAATACCCATTATCAAGTCACATAGATATGCCTCCATAATTCCCTATGGCATGCATATTGATACACATAAGTAAACTTATATAGCATATGTTGAGATACATGCTTTGTCTTGCAGGTTGTTGCAGCAGCAGACAGATATGCAGGTGGGCCTTGGTCAATCCTACAGTTTAAACATGCAGTTTTGTATGAAATACTCATTGTTTTTTTCATTGCAAACATGTGATTGCTACTAGTGCTGCCCCTTCATCCAATGTGTAGGTGTACCTTAAAAGACATCCTCTCAAACTACATGCAATAAGCTGTCGGGAATGCATTTTCTAGAAATGAGACATATACACCTTTTTATGAATATGTTGTGTACATTACACACTTACAGTCACACACACACACACACACACACACACACACACACACACACACACACACACACACACACACACACACAGACACACACACACACACTCACACACACACACATTTTGTGATCAGCATGGATGCAACTGTGGAGGTACATGTGTTCATATTTGTGATAAATTCATGTCCACATTAAGACATGCATAATATAATCTCAGGGTCTACTGTCAGTATAAAGCTTTAGATGATGCAACAATGCAGTTGTGCTATTAATAGGTTCATAGGTTCATATGTTCATACTAGGCTATCTGCCCTAGGGCATTTATAAGCCTAGCCAGAGTGTGTGTGGCTTTCACCGCTCCTTAGGATGAGAATACTATACCCATTAATTTGCTGTGCCTCTGTCCAGCAGTGATACAGAGATGATTCCCGGGGTAAACCTATGATCTCCCATCCACTCGTCAAGATTTCTCTTGAACAGAGTCAGTGAGGGGCTCTGCCTCACATGGACTGGGATTCTGTTCCATAGTGTAGGGAGTCTCTGGGTGATGAATCTGTCCCTCCAGCACGTCCTATTTATATCCGTGTTGAGGTTTAAGTCTCTTGCTCTCATGGCTCTGGTGGATTTGGATTTTTTGAGGTGGAGCATGTCCATTAATTCCGGGTTGGACATGGCCTTGTATGTCAGGCACAGATCACCTCTGAGCAGATGGTATGCGACTGAATAGAGCTGGAGTTTCTTCAGTCGGGCATCGTATGACATATGTTTGAGCCCTTTATCCTTTTGGTGAGGAACTTTTGGGGTCTTTCCAACTGCTGCAGGTGTCGGGTAAGGTACATTCAATGGGGCGTTGTACTCAATCATTGGTCTGATAAGTGAAGAGTACAGGGTACAATGACCTCTCCTGATCTGGATGTGAATCCCTTCATGATCAGGTGGGCAATGTAGAAGGTCTTCCTAACCACTTTGGCAATGTGAGTGTCAAAAGAGAGGTTACTGTCAACTTGGGTCCCCAGGTCCCTGATAACTTCTTCCATGTTTAATGGATTACCACCTATGTGGTAATTAGGGGTTACCTTGTTTTTCCCAAAGGGTATGACTATACATTTTTTGGCATTTAGCTTAAGGCCATGGCTCTGGCACCAGTTATCCATTTCTATGAGACCTTTCTGGAGGATGTCTGTGTCTGATGGAGCGTCAATTATGGTGCCCAGTTTGCAGTCATCTGCAAATTTTGTCAACCACAATCCCCCTATGTTTGCCTGCACTTCAGAAAAATAAATGCCGAACAAGAGGGGCCCAGGACTGAGCCCTGTGGGACACCGCTCGTGACCGGCTTAGAGTCTGACATGGCACCAGCAACTCTAACCCTGTGTGTTCTGTCCTTGAGCCAGTTTGCAACCCATCTTGTGACATATGGGTTTACATCTAAGCTGGTGAGCTTTTCTATGATGCCCGAGTGGGGTATTGTGCTGAACGCTTTTGCTAGGTCAAGGTAGGCTGTGTGAACTGCCTTACCCTCATCAATGGCCTTAGTGACTGTTTCGAAAGTCGACCAAGTTCAAGAGGCAGGATCTGCCCTTGACAAAGCCAAATTGGGTAGGATCCAGTGTCTGTAGGTCCCCAATGTCTTTATTTATGAGTTCCATTATGATCCTCTCCATAGCTTTGCAGACAAGGCTCGTCAAGCTTATGGGGCGGTAATTTCCAGGGTCCGTAGAAGCACCGCCTTTGTGGAGTGGGACCACAGTTGCCGTACGCCATTCTTTGGGTACGTATCCTGTAGTAAGGCTAAGATTAAACAGCAGCCTTATGTGTGGGTTTAGTTCCTCATTGAGTTTGTGTAGCACACATCCTGGGACACCGTCCGGTCCCATTGATGCTGTGTTTTTTGCTTTAGAGAGAGCAGCTCTCACCTGGGCATCTGAGATGTTTGGGAGGCTAGACTCTGGTGGGATAGATATTTCACCTTTGGGGAGGGGGGAGAAATTTGCACTGAACCTGTCTGCCAGTATGTTGGCAATGTCTGTGGGTTCAGTGATTTTTATCATTTTGGACTAATTCTGAGCATATCTGGGAGTTTCCACCCAGGTTTCTAACATAGCTAAAGAAGGCTTTATGATTGTCTTTTGTGTCATTAGCGATTTTTCTCTCAAAGTTGGCCTTGGATGATTTTATGAGTGATCGTAGTTTTTGCTAGTATTGATCAGAGATGCCTTCCCATTTAAGGATTTTGCTCTGTCATGTAGTAGCTTTCTCCTCTTGTTGTAGAGTTTGTTTATGGCTGGAGTCCACCAGACCGGGCCTGCCTTTGGTGGAAAGGTTCTTGATTTTATTAGGGATTGCTTGATCCATACATTCCTGGAGGTGCTTGTAGAAGGCATTTGTAAGGGTTTCAGCAGCGTGGGTTGTGGTTTCCACTGGCTCGGGGGCCTTGAAGGATACCACTCCAGTCTTAAGAAGTGTGAAGTTTGCTTTTGAGAAGTTCTTCACTGTGGTCTTTTGCTGGGGTGGGGGCGGGATGTGGATCTCCAGTGAGATTAATTTATGGTCTGATCTCACCAATGAGGGATATACTTCTGGTGTGGAGCATTTTGTCCCCATGTTTGTGATGATCAGGTCTAGTATATTTTCTCCTCTTGTGGGAATGGTGACTAGTTGTTCCATAGCATTTGAGTTTATGAACTCAAGGAACCTTTGGACTAGGGTGTTGGGGCTTGAGTAATGTTCCCAGTCTATGTTTGGGTAGTTGAATTCACCCAATATGATGGTGTTTGGAGAGACATTTATACTCTCCAGTGTCTTCAGGAAGGCTGTGTGGGTTTCCTAAGTTTGAGAAGGTGGTCTGTAGCATGTTACAAACTGTAGGGCAGTTTTACCTATGGTTAATTGCACCTGGATGGTCTCCGATGCTTCATGCATTGCCACTAACCTGGAGGTGTGGGTATCCTTTATGAATATGGATACTCCCCCTCCTTTTGTGGTTCGGTCCGGATTTTGGGGCTGGAACACATGATATGAGGTATAACCTGATAGTGCTGGGGTGCTCTCAGGAGCCTTGAACCAGGTTTCAGTCACAGCACAAACATCGATATTCTCCATACTGAGGAGGGCTTCGAGGGCGTGCATCTTGAGGTTTAGACTTCTGGCATTGAGCAGTATTACCCTTAGCTTTTCTCCATTTTTGTTTTCTAGGGTGGTAGGTTTATCATTTGAGCCTTGCCTAAAAAAGGCACTATGGGGGTGGCAAGAGCCTTTGCCAATATGCGGAAGCCCAGGGTGACAGGTGCAAGCCGTCCCTTCGAAGCAGCGTGGCTTGTCAAGCATGTCATCCCAGGCAGACAGACATTGGATCCTTAGAATGACACCAGTAATTAAGCCAATTATTAAAGCTGATCATTTTGTCTCTGTATTGTGGCATCATTCTTGGTGAGGGTAGGATACTGCTCAGGGTCAGGGTCATACCGGCCTGGGCTACATAATCTGAGAGCTCCTCTATGTCTCTTTTCATGTAGTCCAGGGAGGTACGTCTCAGGTCGTTCACACCGGCATGGACAATGACTGAGTCATACTTGTACTTGCTGTGGAGTGACCTGAGTGCTTGTGTTATGTGGCAGATTCTAGCACCTGACAGGCAGCTAACTGTGATCTTTTCCTTGTTCAGTCTGGTGAGAGGGACGTCAGTGTGTCTGACTATGGAGTCACCTATAACAAGTGTGTCTGGCATTGTGTTTGGCCTTAAGGGCTGTGACTGTTTAGCACACTGACTTTGAGAACTATGTGTTGCATGTCTTATGTCTTGAGGTGGCAGTTGCTTGGGTGTCTGCTTTGGAGGCCTCTGTAGTTTTGGTAGATTTTTGATCAGTGCCTCCGAGTATGTCTTTGTGTGTTTATGTGTTTGTTTTGCAGTTGTGATAGTTCTATGTGAAACTGGGTTTGTGGTGTGCGTGGTTTTCTTTCTCCTCCTGTCTGGTCTTGCCAGTCCTGAGTTGAGAGAGCTCAGCCTCCAGTTTGGCTATATATTTGCATCTCTCACATGTATTTGTGTTTTGTGGGAGAAGGAGTGGGTTGTCTGTGTACATGAGGCAATTGTAACATTGCCTCAAGATGCCCAGATTCACCAGCTGAACAGGAGAGGACGCTAGCAACTGACCCTTCGACATGCTAGAAAAAGTGAAAAAGTTTGCTGTGTAACTGAGTCAGAAGGGACCTATAGGGAAATGGGTATTCAAGGGGATTCTAGGCTAATGTAGTACTTTGTTTAGTATACAAGTACTTTACCTATATAAAAATGCTTTAGGAGCAAGTGCTGAGCTATTGAGATAGAGAATAGACTGTTTAGATTGCAAGTAGAGAAGTTCTAAGGGAAAAATTGAAGAGCAGACTTTATGGAGCCAGAAATAGTTTAACCTTGTTTAACCGGCGCTGCCCGATGGTGCTCTATGGGCAACTCCGTGCTAAATCAGGCAAAAGCGCGCTAAAGTGGGCTTTATAGCAGGGGGTTGAAAAGACCTAGGAATTGACCCAAAATGGCCAATAGACTACAAGTTTCTGGCTGGAACCACTGCTCTAGGGACAAATAGGCTGCTCAGTGCTCCCCACTGCCACTGGTGAACAAAGAAGCTTCCCTTTATCCAAATAAGGATATGGAATAGCACAGGAACCAAGCCAAAGCCCAGAGATCAGCAAACTCTGAAGACTGGACTATTCTAGTTCAGTAAGGCGGGAAAACAAGATTTTTTTTTTTTTTTTTTTTTTTTGCAGAAAACAGAAGAAAAACAGACAGTAAATGCTATAAATGCTTTTAAACGGCTAAGCGACTTGAGTGTGTTAGCCTACAGGTAAAATTAAGCAACAACTAACTTTTTAAAAGTGCAAAACAGTTAATCAACACAAAAACAGTTTAAATAGAATGCAGAGCTGTATAAACAGGCGAAAAAGCAGTCACTAAGCAGTAAATAATCAAAAAGCCAGAAAAAATACTTAAATCAGGAAAAAGTCACTCTTTTGCTCTCTGCTGCTTGTAGAACTCTGCAGTACACCACGAGGAGCTGTGCTGAGTTGAATACAAGCGAAAAAGCGCGCTAAAGCGGGCTTTATTACAGGGGGCTGAAAAGAGCTAGGAATTGACCCAAAATGGCCAATAGACTACAAGTTTCTGGCTGGAACCACTCCTCTAGGGACAAATAGGCCGCTCAGTGCTCCCCACTCCCACTGGTGAACAAAGACGCTTCCTTTTATCCAAATAAGGATATGGAATAGCACAGGAACCAAGACAAAGCCCAGAGATCAGCAAACTCTGAAGACTGGACTATTCTAGTTCAGTAAGGCGGGAAAACAAGATTTTTTTTTTTTTTCTTTTTTGCAGAAAACAGAGGAAAAACAGACAGTAAATGCTATAAATGCTTTTAAGTGGCTAGCGCACTTGAGTGTGTTAGCCTACAGGTAAAATTAAGCACCAACTAACTATTTATAAGTGCAAAACAGCTAATCAACACAAAAACAGTTTAAATAGAATGCAGAGCTGTATAAACAGGCTAAAATGCAGTTGCTAAGCAGTAAATAATCAAAAAGCCAGAAAAAAATACTTAAATCAGTTATAGCAAATACAGTTATAACAAATGCTCTGAAATATACTGTATATTTCCAAAATGTTTGAGAAGGACAGTCAGAACACAAGAAGGTTCAGGCGAAAGAGAAAAAAAAAAGTTTTGTTTTACTTTTTGAAAGGGAAAAAGGAGGAACAGAAGGCCTTATCAAATGTTCTCTCTGTATTAAGCAGAATGAGCTAATGACACTAGACTGGGAGGTGTGTCACAGTAGGGGCGGGCAACTGCAAAGCTATCAAGATGATACTTATATTTTGTAGCTCAGCTGCAGTCACAACTTCTCTAGTCTGCACTGTGTGCAAAAGACAGAAACTTTTTTTTTTTTTTTACAAGAACACAAAAGAACCAGCCCCCACTAGCCAAGAGATAATTACACAGAGGAAATGTTTCAGTTTACACAATAGCCTACAAGACAGCAAGCACTATAGACAAATGAAAGTTTTTAAACAGATAAGGATTTGTGAAGATACTGAATAGACAAAGTGCTTTATATATATTAAATTGTAAAAACAGTAATCTGTAAAAATAATCAAAAAAAAATCAAGATGATACTTATATTTTGTAGCTCAGCTGCAGTCACAACTTCTCTAGTCTGCACTGTGTGCAGTGTAGTTGACATTTGGGAACTACTACAGACATATCCATGTTCAAGTGCATAGGTACAGAGCACACATGAGTCTGAGTAAATATGTGTTTAGTCACTAACAAGTGCCTTTTCTTTGGTTGTGTTTTTACATGGATTATAATGTGATAAAGACTAACAGTGCAATAAACATAGTAATAAATGCCAATGAACTCTTTCCATAATGCAGTACCGAGACAGATTTCTTTGATTGATGGCAAAGTGTTTACATATGTGAGATTCACATTTAATGAATACACCTTGAACTTGGGAATTATTTATGCATATATGCTAGGGTAGAGCTAGCTGACAGATACTATGAATGTCCATGGTGTAGTTTATATTGAAGATGTAGTGTCATAAATGTTATGATATGAAGGACTACTGCTACTGCCTTCCCTGCTTGCATGGGGTTAATTAATGAGCAAACCCAGGTCTCTGTTTAAATGACAAAATAGTAATATTTCTGGTTCATCTTCTTCTACACAAACACACTAAGTGGTGAGGTGTGGCAGTCAGTACTTTGGACAGTACTGAGTGTAAGACAAATACCTGCTGCCTAGCATTCCCTCTGGCAGCGGGTGTAAGAGCAGGGAATTTGTATTTTGAGAACAAATGATACAGGGTTCAAATCCATCTCAATCTAATTTTTTTTATATGTTTTCAGGATGGCATTACATAAGTAAATGTAATAATTTTTGCAAATATGAGAGGCGATGACTACATTGAAATATTCTATAAAAATGAACATCAGTCAATTGAATTTATGTCAACGGTACACATATGGCTTTGCATTTTGTAGATTCAGCAATCTAAATAATGTTAGAGTAAATTTTAATAGTAGTGCCTTTACTCTGCTTTAACTGTGTGTTTTCTAGCATGGCAACTTTTAGTAGCATTGTGCAGCGGTAACGGCACTATGCCATAAGATATAAACAGCCATTCACTGTCGCTCGGCATTGGTGTGCGATGCCAAACTCAGTGCAAATGCAGAGGACAGTAAGTGAAGGCTTTTGTTAGTGATTTATTATTTATTTGTGTAGTGTGTGATTCTATTTTATTACCAGATTAAAGGTGTGAAAATGAGGTAGACAGGAATGTGGTGAAATGGGGGGCAAGCAGGTGGAAAAACAAAGGGGAAGCAGTATAGGAATTTGCAGGAGGTAATTAAGATAAAACCATAGCTATCTACTTCTTCAACAAAATAATATGAACACGTATATAAAATTGGATGAATTTGGACTGTCACCACAACACAGATGGGTGACAACAATGCAATCATTTTATATAACAACTGGACTGAAACAAATGTGTCGAGAAGACACTTGTGCAAAGTACAGAGCTATGTATGGGATAATTTTTTTTTTTTTTTTTTGTGGGACAGGTGCCGTGTTTTTTTTTTTATTTTATTTCAGTAAGAGAGGAATGTAGGATAAGGGCTATATGTATGTCAGGGTCAGGAAAATAGGGTATGTAAGGAAGTGGGTTCAGACAAACAGGACAAATAAGACAGAGACAGGAATGGTGAGGGGCAGAAAAGGTTAAGGACACCATGATTGGGAATAGGGAAGGGATATCAGAGGCCATTGCCTGTCAAGCACGGGGATAGTGAGAATCTAATCCTCACCCTCAGAAATGTCATCATAGTCCTCTTCCCCTGCTTGCTGGAGTGCTTGAAGTTTTTCTTTTCTCAGCATTCCAACAAGCATCTTCTCCATATGGCCGAGACATACACCAATGATACATTCTACAACCTCATGCACCATGCCTGGCAGTTTCTGGTGGATTACAAAATCCCCACCTCCACCAATACTCCCAAAGAGTACCACTGCACCAGCTGCCAGGGTAATGCTATTTGATGTTGATGGCCCAGGTAGTGCAGTGGCTGCTGAGTCAGTACTGCCAGGTTGCTTCCCAAATGTGCTGGGCATTGGTGCGGCAGCTGTTGAAGGGTTGTCAGGCTGAGCTATACTGCTTAGCCTACCTCTCCCTGTGCTGGAAATCATTTTGTCAGTTGTCAGAAAATTATGACATCAGAACATTGCAATCACACATAAACAAATAAAAAAAGAGATATAAGGGTTGAGAAAAGAGAAAAAGAAAAGAAAAAGAGAACTAGAACCATCATGTTTCACATTGTATTATTTATTTATTTTGCATTTGTTTACTGGGAAAATCCGACTGGATACAGTTCCCTTTTAAGCAGAGGCCCAGGGAGAAAAGCTCCACATTTACAAGACAGTTGTACAAAATATCAAAAAATTACAACAGAGAAGTAACACATAGATACAGTGTAATACATGCAGAGTTCTTAATACATCAGTTTTACATATACAGATTAAGGTTTATACACATTTCTAATAAGAGAGATTACCGTTATGTCTATCTACCAAAACTTTATGCATGTGCATAACTATGGAGAAATAACACAGGCAAACCTCTCAACCTCTTAGAGCAAAAAACCTGGACAAAGCCTAAAATGATGGAGGGACAAATTGGCACAGATTTTAAATGTTGCTCTTACAAACTTAGAAAGTTGATAGACTAATATGTTTTGCATTAGCATGAATTTTCTGAAGGATGTGGAGTCTTAAACTCAGATGTTTGTCATTATTTAATCACTTCAATTCTCAGCTAGAAAAGTACAGATTTTAGGAGGTACACACCAAAAATATGAGGCAAAAATCTGGACAATCTGAGAAAATCTGTGAAAATCTGTACAGCTGAGAGGTATGAACAGAGGTAAATAATACTATATTATCAGGGAGAGATAATAATAAAGAGAAAATAGACCAGTTATTAATTGAGAAAATTTGCTGGAAGTTTTGGGGGCAGAGAATGAGTAAGACTAATTATTGTGAAGGAAAGGGTGGTATGGAGAAGATAAGAAGACTAGGGAAGAGATGATAGAGGAGTTAGATGGCAAGGGGGGTGCAAGAAGGCAGTCGTATGTTATCCAGGGATGGTGCATAAGCATTGCTTTGCATTCAATAAATATGATTTAAGCAGAGCATTTGTAGTTGTCCATATATCTGTCGTCATTGAGTTCCAGATTTTGGCTATACATGTAGAATAGAGGGAATCTCCAGAAGCATTGCTGGATTTGCTAACATTTAATAACAATTTATTATTTGAGCATTTTTTTCAGGTTGATTTAGAGGTGTATGGGCTAATGTTAGCTGGTTATAAGTTAAGAGCTGAGGTAGTTCTAGCCAGTTAAATTGTTTGAGTGCAAGGCAATAGTGGGTTATAAAGTTGGAGTTTGTTGCAAACTTTGTGATCTTATTATAGCAGGTATCTAATTTTGATAGGTCTGATTTTTTTTAGGTTTGTCAGAATGGGTGAGACATATAAGAGTGTGGAGATCAGGTGTGTTCCTGGAATGTTAGCTTTTGTGCTATTGGTTAGGTATTGTCTATTTCTGTAAACAGTATCCATTTTTTTATTTACTTTCCTTACCTTCTGGGCTATGTGCAGGTTGAATTTCATAGTGTTGTCAATAACAACACCCAGAAGTTTAGTCTGGGAAACAGGGGAGATGGTGGTATTGTTTGTAGATGTGATCTTAAATAGAGAGAAGGGATCTATATCTCTAATGACTTGGAATATCATGAGTTTGGTTTTGTTGGAGTTTAAAATAAGTTGAGCTTCAGAAAGCCATGTTTTAACTGCAGAGAAGGACTGCTGCATTAGTTATTTTAACTGTTGGAGTGATGATGCAGTAAATATTAATATAGAATAATCAGCATACTGGGACAGAGAGACATGCATGGTAACAGTGTGTAAATTGTTAGTGAAAAGTGTGAAAAGTAAGGGACCTAGGATGGAACCTTGTGGTACACCTAGAGTAATGGGCAGTAGAGGAGATGTACTTTGTTGCCATTTTACAGCTTGCTGGCACTCTGTTAAGTAGTCTTTGAAACAAGTAATTGTGGATTGACTAAGGTTTATTTCTAAGAGTGCTTGTATAAGTTTGTTATGCAATGTGGTAGTGAATGCTTTTAATAAAGCTAGAAAGATGGAGGATACTATTTTACCATTGTTCTTATGTTGATTAATGATATTTGTGAAACTCATTAAAGCACAAGTAGTGCTGTGGTAGGGCAGAAATCCATGTTTGGTTTTAGAAAACAGGTTATCAAGGAGATACTGCACAATTTGTGAGTAGTTGTATCTTTCTAGAACTTTAGACAAGGATGACAATATAGCTATTGGCCTGTAATTGGACAGTTCTAATGATTTTCCCCCTTTGTATAGCAGAATGATGTGCTACATTTTCCAGATTGCTGCTACTTTGTGTTTGGAGATGGAGTGGTTTATTAAGATGGATACTGAGTAGGAGATGGCATCTGCAGCCAAATTGAGATATTCTGCTGGTATGTTATCTGCTGCCAGGGTTGTTGGTTTGAGTTTTTGCAGTAGTCGTCTATAGTGTCTGGTAGTACAGGTTGGAAATCAAAGCTACTGCTATCTGAGCTTGCTGCAGGAATTTCTGTAAAGGTGATGGAACAGTTATTTGTGAGGGGTAATGTGCATTCTGTGAAATATGTATTAAACTGCATAGCTATAGAGCCTGAGTTGTTAGTGGTTATAGGGGTGGGGTACTAGAGTTTCTGGGTTGTAAGATTTTATTAATAACAGACCAAAACTTTTGAGGGTTGTTTTAATATTTAGTTTGAATGTATTGGTGGTGATTAATCTTGTCCTGTTTGATTTTTTTTTTTTTAGCTTTTTTTTCTAAGTTCTTGATATGCCTGTTTAGTCACCTGTGTTTTGCTTTTGTTGCCACAGATTCCAACATTTATCTCTCTCTCTCTTTTAATAGTGATCTGTTTTTTTTTTTTTTTTGTTAACCATGGGACATAGTTGGCTGTTATTCTTATTGCTTTTTGGGGTGCTTGTCTATTCAGAATGTTCAGGAAAGTTAAGCTGAAGCATTCTATAGCTTCTTCTAGGGATAGGTGTTTCAGTGGTTTCTAATTACAGAGTTTAATGGTAGATATGAACTTTTGAGTGTTAAAGTTTTTTTGTTCCTAATTTCACAATAGCTGATGAGTTTTGCTGGATTTATTCACTACCTAAGTAAAACAGAAGATGATTGCTGAGACTATCTGGAAGACAACCAGTATGATTGTTAATATCCAGTCAAAGATGGATTGCCTATTTGATGTTTTATCAATTCTAGTGTGGGTTTGTATGATATGGATGAAACCATGGAAGTTTATGTGATTTGAAAGATTTTGTAAATTACAAGTATTGTAATCTATATTGAAGTCTCCCATAAAAATTGTTTCCTGGGGAAGAGAGTTTGAGGACCTGTAGAGAATGTGTTCTAGACTTGGGATGTTGTTATCATCTGGAGGTATATAGGTTCCAACTATGTTTAAGTATTTTTTGGAGTTGATCTTAAGTTTTGTAAAGATTACCTCTGTGTTATTGAAGTCAGGAGTATTTTGTTGTAGGATCTCTAAAATAAGGTTACTTTTAAATAGAATGGCTGTTACCCTCCTTTTTTGCCCTTTCTATCTACCCTATACATATGGTAACCTGGAGATAGAATTTCATTATTTATTTTTTTACCAGATTTCAGGAATCAGAGCGATGCCAGGAGAGTAGCGGTTGAGAGTGATGTGAAGTTATTGAGTTTTGTTAATGATTCTTCTAATATTCAAATTTAATAATAGGAGGTCAGATCCTTTCTGAGATAGATTTATATACTATGTCTGCCATACCATGGTGCTTGTTGAAATGGGTTGGTGCTGGGACCAGGGTTTGGATGGATATCTCTGCTAAGGGTTAGCTGTGAGGCAATGTGTGATATGGTCTTGAGGAGTTTACTATGATTGTGTTATAGTTCAGTGAAATATTGGGATTGTTTTGTTGTGGTATTATAGTATAGGTAATCTGATCAATATAAGTAATTGTGTAGACTGAGGGTGATATTTTAATATTTAAAGGTTTTATCTGTGGGGACAGGGAAATGGCATATTACACAGGGTATCTGACCCATTGAGATTAATGTGGTATGAGGTGAGGTTTGCTGCTCTTGTTAGGAGTATAATTGCAGTGACATGGATGGGTATCATGTTGATTTATTTGAATGTTAGTGAATGTAATGATTTTTTGTAAATGTATTGCTGTATTGTAATAGTTGGGACAGTTATATTAGTTATAAATATCACTATCTTGTTATGGGGAAACAAATGATATGTACAAGTGATGTAATTTAGTTTGTTAGATGGGTTGGGTAATGGGGCTTGTGAGTGTGGCTAGTTCAAAATGAATTTAGGCATAGTGGGGGTGGATGGAGAATGGGGGTAGGGTACAGGAGTGGAGTGAGCCTGAGCTCAGCAAGAGCTAAAGTAGTGGGTAAGCCAGAATGTGGCATGCACTAAAATAAAAATTATCAGCTATCCAGGTTTGATTTAACCCAGTTAACTCATTTTCCAATTCAGAAGCACTTTATTTAAAAAGTAAGGATTATTTCACTTGCTGGTGATGTGAGCCTTTTATTAACAAGTTACAGAGTAACCCAGTTACTAGGGATGCACAAGCCAGTTCATTTCTTTGTGCCATTTGCAAGCCTGGATAAATGGGGAGGGTAACATCAGGAAAGGCATCAGGTGTAAAACTTTTGCAAATGACATATGCAGGAAACAATACAGATTTCCATACCAGATCGGTCGAGATCTGGGTTAACAATGAATGCCACCAGTAGTGTTAGCCAACAGGGTGTTGGTGGAAATTGGGGTGCTGTTGGCTGAAGGAGGAGGTGAAGGAGAAGAAGAGGGGGAAGGCATGCCCAAAGGCAGGAAGAGAGGAGGAAGGTTAGGAGTGTGGTAGTGAGGGTAGGAACATTGAATGTTGGCAGTATGACTGGTAAAGGGAGACAGCTAGCTGATATGATGAAGAGAAGGAAGGTTGATGATATATTGTGCATGCAAGAGACCAGATGGAAGGAGAGTAAGGCCAGGTGTATCGGATGCTGGTTCAAATTGTTCTACCATGGTGTGGATGGGAGGAGAAATGGGGTAGGGTTTATCCTTAAGGAACAGTATGCCAAGAATGTTTTGGAGGTGAAAAGAGTGTCAGACAGAGTGATGATTATGAAACTGGAAATTGATGGTGCGATGATGAATGTTATTAGTGCATATGCTCCGCAAGTCGAGTGTATGATGGATCAGAAAGAAAATTTTGGAGTGAGTTAGATAAATTGGTGGTTAGTGTACCCAAGGGTGAGAGAGTGGTGATTGGAGCAAATTTCAATGGACATGTTGGTGACAGGAACAGATGGGACGAGGAAGTGATGGGTAGGTATGGTGTTAAGGAGAGGAATGCAGAAGATCAGATGGTAGAGGATTTTGCAAAAAGGATGGACATGGCCGTGGTGAACACATATTTTAAGAAGAGGGAGGAGTATAGGGTGACCTACAAGACTGGAGGAAGATGCACACAGGTGGATTATATCATATACAGGAGGGCCGGTCTGTGGGAGATTGGAGACTGTAAAGTGGTGACAGAGATGGAGGTTGCAGAGTTAAAGATGCTAAGATTTGCTTTGGGCATGATGAAGATGGACATGATTAGGAATCAGTATATTAAAGTGTAAGCTCAGGTTGGATAGTTTGGAGACAAAGCCAGAGAGGCAAGATTGCATTGGTTTGGACATGTGCTAAGGAGGGAGGCTGGGTATATTGAGAGGAAGTAAGAGGAAAAGAGGAAGGCCTAAGATAAGGTTTACGGATGTGGTGAGAGAGGACATACAGGTGGTTGATGTGACAGATCAAGATGCAGAGAACAGGAAGAAGTGGAAACAGATGATCCACTGTGGCGACCCCTAATGGGAACAGCTGAAAGAAGAAGAAGAAGATTAACAACATTTATAGAGCAATTACTGGTTAGCCAGAGTTTATTACCATATGCTCAGTTATTATATCCTTTTTCAGCAGCCGGATTACACAAGTGTGATATTTTCTATGTGCTGCTTGTATTTGCAGTTAAATGTAGGTTTATTAGTTTAGGTAGTGGGCAGGAAAACTTGATTGAGCTGCTGACCCAGGCAATGTGCTCACTAGATACACTTTCACCCTTTTAGAGATTTCTCTTGTTTAGTTAGAATAAAAATCCCTTAACAGCTGACCTACACTATTTTCAGGTGGTTCACTTTCTTCCCTGAATATCTGTGAGGTCAAAGACACTTGTTTGGCATATGTGGCCAGAATTAATATGTTTCAGGATAGCTTAACTCATTCACTACAATGGAACTCAGAAAGTTTGCACTGTACCTTCCAATGGGCCAAGCCTAAGCCTTTTGACAGAATCAAATTATGTCCTCATAGGTCAAACAAATGTTTGTGGGGCAGAGCCTAAATGGCTAACTGAAAGCACCAGTATTTTAGAGCTCCATATAACTAGTTAAATAAGACAGGAAAAAATATGATTTTTTTCTTCAAAGTATAAAATCGTATAGATAAAGGACTAATTTACATAATTAGAAACTTTGGTGAAGTTTTACAAGTAATTTCCTGTCAAAAAGCTTGGATATATATTCACTTGTTAAAATGAGCAACTCAAATAATTCTCACCAGGATGCTGCCTTAAAGAAGGAACTACAACAGATGGCATTTACCCTGCAGGAGTTGTCTTTGAAGATGGATGATTTTAAAGAGAACCTGGAAAATCTTAAAACAAGCAGTCAAAAACAGGCTGACACCCTCAAGGAAATGCTACAACAACACCAGACAAGGATAACAGCAATAGAGGTTTCTCTAAATTACTTAGAAAGCAGATGAAGAAGGAAGAGGAAACACAGAAAGAACTGCTTCTTAAACAAAACACTTGGTTGGTTAATAAAGTAGATGACTTGGAAAATAGGGAGAGGAGAAATAACATCAGGATTTTTGGATTACCTGAAAACACAGAAGGTGAGGATATTATTTCCTTTTTATCAAGCTGGATCCCTGACTTTTTAAATTTAAAAGAAGGACTTTCCTTTGGCATTGAAAGGGCACACAGCGCTCTTGGGAAACCTGCCACTAACTCAAACTCTCCTCCTAGGTCAATAATTATCAAATTTCTTTCATACTTGGACAAGAAGCTGATTTTAAGTTCTGCTTGGAGGAAGCCACCTGAAAAATATAAACAGAGCCTGATAAGATTTGATAACGACTATTCATCTAGAATAATGGATCAAAGGAAAAAAGTGTGGCCAATGATAACGTTTCTGAAACAAAATAACATTAAGGCACAACTTGCATATCCAGCTAAGATAAAAATACTGTATGCCAACGAGATGAGGACTTTTATTGACTTAGAGGAAGCCTCTTCATTTATTAAAACTAATAATGTGATTACTTTACCAGAAGATATGGATTGGATGTCACCTTCTCTCAAGAGAACAAAAGAAACAAATGTCTGGACAGATGTCATAAAGAAGAAGCAAAAGACTGATACGGTTACAGCCAAATCTCTCAAAGCATCTACTATGATATGAATTGTTTTAAAATTTCTTTAAAGGACCAATTTTACTGCTAGGAATTTTCAAACAAAGGTAACTAACTATTGAAATCTTTATCTATATTTTTTGAAAATAGATGACACATGAGAGTTTTCACATTACCTCAGGTATGTAAAACAGGGTACTTTTCTTTCACAGAAGGAGGGTCATATAGCACATAAAATATTTATACTGTAAATCAACATACATAGTATATGTGTATTTTCTCTTAATGTTCTCTTTTCTTTCTCTCTTCTCTCTTTTCTCATTATTTATTTTAATTGCATCTTGTCTCCCTTTCTAAATTCTTTCCTATTTACTATACTAATATAGTCTGTATATATTTAATAACTCACTATCTATACATGGATAAATAATAGTCTAAAATAATCTAGTTTTAAGGTAGACTAATTGGAATAGTGAACTTAATTGTTATTACAATATTTATTATATTAATGATAGTCACTGTTATGCTTACTGGGATTGGGGACATGTTCGTGATTAACTCTGAAATGTTCTATTCATGTACATATGTCCTTTGAATTATTTCCTTTTAGTATTAACAAATACATAAAACAGGAGGAAAAATGTACTGTTGGTTAAGAAAAGTGAAACTTTCTTCACATTCTACTTGCATTGCCATATCAATAGTAAACAATTGCTGCAGTTTCTAAGGACACTGTGAATCTGCAAAGTGCATTTAGCCTCACAGATTACAAATAATAAGAAAAAGTAATGTTTAAATATTAAAATGAAAAACAACCTTCTCCTTCTTCTTTCAGCTTTCCATGGTTAGGGGTCACCACAGCAGATCATCTGTCCGCTCATGATTGGCAGTAGAGTTTTTACGGTGTTGAGTTGCCTGCCCAGTGCCCAACCTTCCACAGAAGGCACACACTCACACCTAGGGCCAGTTTAGATTGTCCAATCCACCTACAGTATGTCTTTGGGATGTGGGAGGAAACCGGAGCACCCGGAGGAAACCCACTTGACCATGGGGAGGACATGCAGACTCTGCACAGAAGGTACCCCAGCATTGAACCGGAGAACCTCTTGCTGTGAGGCGACAACGCTAACCGCTGCACCACCGTGGCTGTTCTAAAATGAACAACAACCTAAACAAGGTAAAATAAATACATAATAGGATTATTTGTAAATATGTTATGATTTATCCTCATAGGATTACATAATCCTGGAAACACAACTGAAATGTTCCCAAACTACATGTGCATTGAAATGCAGCTGCTTGATTAAAAAGTATTACTCACTTTAACATGCTGATTTTACAAGCTGTCTGCACAGTAAAAGTTACATTTTATATGTTACTTGAAATTGTCAGTCTCTAGAGCATATGAAAAGATACATATTACTTTTTGCAACATGTTATCTTTGCAATTACCTCACTCTGTACAAACTCACTTGGTAACTGATATATATTCATTTAAAATATCAGTTTAAATATTAAATGTGCCCTTGAAATGCTATTAACATTTTGACAAAATATAATCTGAACTGTAAAATAAATGACTTGAAAGAAGTGAAGTAATGCATAGATTTCAAAGACAGTTCTTGACACTACAGTAAAAGTAAAGATATATATTCACAAGAAAGTATTGAAATGTTTTAGTCTTCCAGTTAAAATAGCTTACTGTCAACATTTTGTGATATCAGAAAGTTTGAAGAGCTAGGGAATTACTATTCTTTGTCTTTATAATGATTATTAGACAGATGTTAGACTCTGTTAAGTTTAATGAATTGTGGCATATGTTTATGAGGAAAAGTGGACTCAATTACTCACATTGGACTACACATTCCTAGAAACTCAACTGAAATGTTCCCAAATTGCTTGTGATTTTAAATGAAACTGCCTGATTAATAAGCATAATTTACTTTAACAACTTGAATCCATAAGCTATCTGCTCTATATATGCTACATTATATATGTCACTTGCATATGACAGTCTCTAGAGCACATGAAAAAATACATATTATTTTTGCAACATGCTATATTTGCACTAACCATATATTCTAAACTAACTCAATTGGCAACTGACAAGTTATTTATTTGAAACATTAGTCTAAATGTTAATTGTGCCCTTGAAATATTGTTGCCATTTTGACAAAACAAAACCTGATTTGAAAAAGGAATGATTTGAAGTGAAGCATTGTACAGATTTCAAAGACAGCTGTTGACATTACAATATAAGTAGAAATGTATAGATGCAAGGAAAAATTGAAATGCTTTATACTTTTAGTTAAAATAGCTTATTGTTAATTTTTGCTTTATCAGAAAATTTAAAGAGCTAGGAAATTATTTCTAATTTGTCTTTATAATGTTTACTAAAGTGATGTTAGTCACTGACTTGTTTAATGGATTGCGAGTCATGTACAAGACGGACTACTGAATGTTATTTATGTTTACCTGTGTTTGCTGAATTTCTTTTATTAGTACTGATTAAAAACAAGGGAAAGAACGAGAAGGGAAATCTCTGTTTTTAGTCAAGGGAGGAGATGCTTAAGAGTATTCTAACTGCCCCAATAACTCTCTAAAATGCTCTAAATACTATTTGATTAATACTTACCTAAGGTAAGTCTTGATTACCATATAGGTACCTTCACATTCATTCTAGACCTAATGTGATTACCTATTCTGGAAGCAGGAGGTACAGGATGCAGGATGCTGGATGCAGAATGGGAATTGTCAGGGTGATAATAGTTCATTCTTAGACTCTGCTTTGTAAATCTATAAATACGTAAAAGCACTGTACACTAGAATGTAGGGCATCTCTACTCAGAGTAAGGATACCACTGATAAGCCATGCCTTTTCATTAGTGTAAGTTGAAGTTGGTGAGCTGAAGAGTGGGAAGGTAAAGGAAGAGAGTACACCTACAGTAAATTCCTATTTAATTAGTAATCACTCATTGTCTCCTGTAGAGTCCTTTTAGTCAAATTATTTTAGTAATAATCTATTTGTTGTTGGCTTATTTAGTGTATGCTCCTCTGTTTCATTTAATTTATCCAAAATGACATATCTGACATGTTTGGGATCTCTTAAGGGTAACTAAATATTCAATATTTTCTAAGTCAACATAATAATTGTTTACGCTACTAACATTCCATCCTGATATATAAAATACTATAGAACAATAACAGAATAATATAGAATTTCATATCTCTTTTAAGAAAGTTCTCCATATAATAATTTAACATATGGAGATCAGTTGATATTGTTGGTTAAAGGTATGAGTGATAATCCAATAGATCTATCTTTATTGGATTAGGACTGACTTTCATTCCGTGTTTAATGGGAAATTCATATTTACTTGTATTTGATACTTTACAATTAATGTTTTATAGAAGTACTTTGTTAAAGCCTGACCAGAATTTTACCCTACTTATATTCAAAGAAGAAAGAACATTAAATTACACTCCCAAGTTTACACACATAAAAATAACATCCAATGTTATCAGAGAATATGGTATAACTACTATAATCAAAATAAAAAAAAAAAGAAGCAAAAAATTTCTTCCAATAATAACTTGAAATGGATTTAACATTATTATCATTAAATACTAATGGCTTAAATAATGCAAATAAAAGATTAAACTTACTAAAATATTTAAATCTAAATAAGGCACAAGTAGTATTTTTCCAGGAAACGCATTTTAAGACTAATGATATATTTATTTGGAACTCTAAGGCATATACAGTCTTAGCTCAATCCTCCTATAGAACAAAGACAAAAGGAGTATCAATTCTCCGGAAGAAAAACATAATCACTCCAAAAGTTATTTATAAATATGAAGACAAAGAAGGTCTACTAGCATTTGTTTTAATTAAATTTAATAGCAGAATATGGACCTTAGCTAATCTACATTGGTTCCCAGGAATTGGAGCAGGAACAGTTGAAAAACACATAGATGTTATTTCCAACAATAATAAAAGAAATCTTATAATGGGAGGAGATTTTAATTGCACCTTAGAAGCTTCTGAAACCACCAAGAAGTCTTTTCGCATAGCAACTATTTCAAAATCCTTAAAAAAATGGATTGATTCATTTCATTTAATAGACATTTTTAAAGTAAAAGATGATAAATCATTATTTTCCCATAAAGACCATAGATTTGGAACACAAACCAGAATAGATAAATTATTCGTAGTTCAAGATTTACAAACAAAAATCCTCAACTTCTAAATAGTTCCATGCCCCTTCTCAGATCATGACTCTCTGATAAAAAAGCTCAAAATAGAGTTTAAACCTTTAATCCTCTTAACTAACCTTTAATCCTCTTAACTGGATGTTGTCAGAACTACAATTATTTCTTGAAATTAATAATACAACATAAATCAGTAGAGTGATGGTTTGGGACTCATTAAAAGTGTATTTATTTGGTAAGACCCTCAGCTGGTACAAAAACAAAGTTAGAGAGTGGGAATCTGAACCATTAGACTTGCAAACCACACTTTTGACAGCAAAATCTAAAAAAATTTAGAATTGTCGAGAAGTTAAAAAAGAAATAGATGAATTAAATAAAAAATATAATGAAATTCTAGCACACAAAACTTGTCTAGCCTTGGAAAAATTAAAAATAAACTCATTAGCCACCTCCCCCAGATATCTACATAACTTCAAGAATTAAAATACAATCTAAAGCAAATAACATTAGTAGTATATATCATGAAAAAAATTATCAGATATAGGAGACATCCTTGAAGCATTTTGGTTCCATTATGTGAAAAACTTCAAAAAAGAAGATTTAGATACCAACCAAATAAAGTTAGATACAAACCTTATCAATATAAAAAAAAAATCCCAAAAACTTAAAACTAGACATAAAAAAACCTATATCCTACAAAGAAATTGTTTACAAGATAAAAAAAAGTAAATCTAACAAAGCTCCAGGGATAGAGGGTATAATTACGGTAATTTACAAACTCTTCCCTTCAACAGTAAGCTCCCTTTTTCATCAAACTTTGCTAGAAGTCCAGTCAGAGGCAAAAATACCATCCTCATGGAAATATTCTCTCATAACACCAATTCTAAAAGATAATAAACCATCAGCCCTTTGCACCTCATAAAGACCTATATCATTACTGAATAATGATTACAAAATATTCATGTCAATCCTAGCTAACAGAATGAAAATCCCACTTTCAAAGACAGTTAATAATGATCAAACTGGATTTTTATATAACAGGCACACACATGATAATATTAAAAGGATACTTACTCTTATACATTATGTGAATAAAAAAGATAAAGAAACACTTGTAATTGGATTAGACATAGAAAAAGCCTTTGATTCCCTCAACTGGGAATATCTATTTAAAACTTTAGCATTATTTGAATTTCCTCCTCCCTTCATCTTATTACTAAAAAACATATATATTAATAACAGCCTACGTTAAATTATGTCCTTTCACCTCAGAATCTATCCATATTACGAAAGATAGTAAACAAGGATGCCCCCTTTCTCCTATTTTATTTGCTTTGGCTATAGAAATACTTGCAGAAATAATATGCAATAATCCAAGAATAAAAGCAGTAGAAGTCTATGACCAGTAAATATCTAAAATAATGCTTTTTGCTGATGATATTTTAATAACCCTATCAAACTCCAGAGAGTAATTAGGAGAGCTAGAAGAAGTAATGGAGAAATTTTATAAGATTTCAGGTCTACACTTTAATAGATCAAAATCAAAATTTCTATTTTTAAATAAGAAAAAAGAACTGCAAGTTACAGATAAATCCATCATAGGAAAACAAGAACTTACGCTAAATTATTTAGGAATAGTGTTATGCAAAAATATAAATGAAACAATATTGATAAATTATAAAACATTATTGAAACAATAAAACTATATATACAAAAGTGGAATAAAATTATATTAACTTTTGAAGACAGATTGCAATTAATAAAAATGGTCTTAATACCAAAAATACTATATGTAGCATTAGCAATACAATTAATTCCTGAAAGATGCATTCTTAAAGAAATAAACTCATGTTTAATAAAATTTTTATGGTATCCCAAAAAGAATAGAGTACCTCTAACTCATCACATTAGACCCTGGAAACAAGGAGGATTGAACTTCCCAGAAATAGAAACATATATAAAAGCATCTGTGCTTAAAACTACAATAGAGTGGATAAACCCAAATTATTTTACCAACTGAAAATAATTAACAACGGCTATATTAACAAATGAATTTAATCTGTTAAAAAATGTTTTAATAGTAGACAAATCAAACAAACCCTGGTACATACTATGCATAAGTATACAATATAATATAACAAAACCTTCTAAAACAACACTGATTAATCATTACATCAATTCCTTTAGGAAACTTGTCAATGCAAACATAGATCTAAAACTTTGGTTTGACCTTTTAACCACATTTACCATCACTAAGAACTTTTTTCACAAAATATATAGAGGAAACAATAACCTCCTGGGAACAAAATGGATTCTTATGCTGGTTTCAATGTGTAAATAAATTAAATGTTTTAGATATACATATGATAAAAACTGCTTACAATATTCCAACAAAGAACTGGTTAACCTTACAAAGCATTCTAATGTACACTCAAGATTTATGCAGATTAATTAATAATTCCTCATTTAAAGATATTCCAAATCTAATAAGTTTTCTGTATGAATTTATATATAATAGTGTGAAAAGAAAACATCCATTTCAAATCTATATAAAGAGTTAATAACATATAAAACAATTCCTAAACCATCACACTGGCAGTTGTTAACAAAAGGTCAGTCATTGCAGTTAACAGAAGAAATTAAAAGTAACATCTTACTATCAGTTAATTACACCTCTAACACACAGTACTGGAAAATATTTAACTGGAAATACTTACATAGAGCATTTCTGACACCAGATAGAATTAAAAAGATCAGTAGTACTATAAATGTTTTTTGCTGGAGGTGTGAAAAGTCAAATAAAGCAGACTGGATTCATATTTTTTATGAATGTAATAAAATTAAATCATATTGGAATGGAATCAATCATTTTTACAAGCTTTATTTAATTAATCCTTTACCTTAACTAAAGTATTGATAATACTAAATGTAAATGAAGGTCCTTACCTGAATAAGACAAATACGTATTTGTTATGGACAATATTTGCTATATATAGGAAATGCGTAACCAGAAGGTGGAATTCAAATACACCCCCGAACTTGGAAGAATTCTACACTTTACTGAAGACAGCTGCATTGATGGAAATAAAAATCAAAGAACTATGAATCTATGCCAGGCCATTGGTAAATAATCCTTGGAAGAAAGTTATATCTTTGTTGGACACTCTGCAATAATCAATATTGTATCTCTGATAACTGATCTGTTAATTCTATATTTAATAACATACAGTGTATATAATTGAAAGTCAGGCTACTGTAAATATTGTATATAGTTGTTTAAAATGTTATTTAAAAATATTATGTAAATGTTATTTTAATTGAAAATAAAAAAAAATATTTGAGAAAAAAAAATGTTTGTATTTCTAGAACCATAGTGGTTATGAAAGAAGAATAAATGGCAAACTCTTCAGCACTAACTATTTTTATTGTGGTAGTATTTTTTAAGTTCCAGGTCTTAAACTGAATTTTATAAGTCACAGTAAATGCAGTTAACTATTACATTTGTAATATTTTGTAAACAACTTACAATATCTCAGCAACCACTCAAGTTACATACATGCTGTCATTAGCATTTTATTCACCTAGCTGAGAGCTTTCATATGAGGCTAAGGAGTTCTGCTTGTGTTACTCAGTTATTGAAATATTTAGAAAAATGTGAAAGTTATATCTATGTCTTTCCCTTTATCTTATGCAAGATAGAAATGAAAGTAATGTGACACAAGATACTGTCAAAAAACAGACAAACTATACAAAAGCTTTAGTTGTTACTTTTAGTGTGGATCATAAGTTCTTACTTTCCATATTCCAGAAAAACTGGACCATCTTGTTAGATGACCCTTATGTTAGACAACATGCAGGTGACAAACCAGTCATTGTATATAAAAAAGGCTTGAGCTTTAAAGATTTGTTAAAGAAAGGACAAGCTATTGCCTATAATAATAAATATGGGATGATTAAATGTGGTGCGTGTACATGGTGTAACAAAATAAGAGAAACAGATAATTTCATTATAAGAAATTATAAGTATGATTTAAAAGGAAAGTGCAATTGTAACTCTAAAGAAGTGGTCTACCAGGCACACTGCAGTTCATGCAGCGCATTTTATATAGGCAAAACTGAGAGAAAGATTAGCCAAGTAATTTATGAGCATGAATATGCCATAAGAAAATTCAACATAAATAATGCCTTATCTAAACATATTATGGAATTTCCAAGCCATAAGTTCTACTTTATTATCATTGACCATGTACTTATAAATGACAAACAACCATGGGGACTGCAACAAGAATTAAAGGAATTAAAATGGCAGCTTCAGCTGCAAGCAGACTCATGGCCAGGTATAAATGAATGTACCTCAATTTCTGCAGTGTTAAAATTAAAGGCTTTAGAAAGAAAGAAATTATAAAGATCAAATAGCAAGTTTTTTTAGTATAACTATATGAGTAAATATTTAGTAGATTTTAAACTACAAGGAATTTTAAGAAATATGTACTTATGTGTTGTATATGTATTTATAATTCAACTTTATTATGGTAGAGATGGTGTCTTATGTTCTTATAAACAGTGACAAATTTTCCATTGAAAATGTTTTTAAGGAAGTATCACCCTAAATAACTGTCTTAACCACTTTAAATAATTGTCTTAGCCAATGAAATGTTTTTAGGTCTTATTTAAAGAAAGTGATGAACTGTATCTCCCGGATTCACTAATCCTCCGTGTAAGACTTAATTTACTTGGAGGCTGCAGTTGAACGGTTTGACATCAGCGTGCCATGAATATTCATGAGGGCATGCTGATTCAACCGTAACTCTTACACGGACTGAGTAGGAAAGCAGGGGGCATGTCCGACTGCCGAGCAGTCTAAATGTGCACGCCCCTGCAAGGTTATAAAAAGCAAAATGTCAACACACAAGAGCGAGTTCGCTCAAATGTACTTGCACCCAACACCACACTCCCTGACACTGTAAACCCCCATCACACTTATATAAAGTAAATATTATATATATTTTTTAAATCCACGATATAACTGCCCGTATTTGCACGTGTGTGCGTGGGTGTGCCCATTGCTTAGCTAGAGTTAGCAATTCTGACATGGAAGAGCATAAGAAAGAATGTTTATGCAAATCACACAAAATTGCAGTAGCGTAATGGTAGAGCGTACGCACAAAGAGAAGGCATTCACGGTTCAAGTCCCACCACTCCCCTTCTTATTTATGTTTTAAATCAGTATTTGAAATAATACCAGACATATATGATTAAAATTTTATTAAAAGCAGTGACATGGCCAATGTATCAGTGAACAAAATATATATTTTTAAAGGACCCAGATAGCCTGGTGTTAAGCAATGTTTTACACAGCTAAACAGAGGTGCCCATAGCTTAATAGCGCTTTATCCAGCTAAACAGAGTTGCCCATAGTTTAATAGTGCTTTACCCAGCTAAACAGAGTTGCCCATAGTTTACTAGCACTTTACCCAGCTAAACATAGTTGCCCATAGTTTAATAGTGCTTTACCCAGCTAAACAGAGTTGCCCATAGTTTAATAGCGCTTTACCCAGCGCAATGTGTTTGCGCGGATATGCGGCCCGCCATGCCAACCATGGCACTGTAGGGCACAGTGGAGCAACATAGAGCTAAGTTGCTTAAATGCAGCCACACCCCCTAGCCTGTCTAGACAGTAATAAAATAAAAAAATGACAAGGTTCGAACCCAGGATCCTGTGCATCACAATCAAAGTACAGAACCACTAAGCCATGACAACATAGAGGAGACAGCCACTATTAGCATTCATATACCTACGAATGGTAGTTTAACCATTACTAAGCAGGTCTGCAGTCAGCCGAGAAATTTACAAAATGGCCAATCACAAAAAAGTGTGGGAAATGCGGCATATTTAAGCCCCATAGGCAGGAATACTCGCCATAACTGATTGTAGCACACATTTGAAGTCAGAATGGCAGGTGTAGGAGAGGGTTCACGCTTCTGAGTGCAACGTTGGGGCATCGAGGAGTCCAAATACATGGTTTGGCTCCTTGTCCACCATCACGAGTCAAGACTCCTGCAGGGCCATTTCCAAGGGACGGAGTACAAGGCAGAGGCTTGGAACCAGTTAGCTCGTGACCTCACCAGTGCCACAGGCATTTCCCGGACTGGTGAGCAGGTCCGTCACCACCATGCAGACCTGAAGAGATGAAAGCAGGACCACCTGAACCAGTGGATACAGGAGGCCCGTGGGATGCAGGATGCCCCACAACTGAGTATGTAGCCATGGATTGCAGTATGTAAGAATTGATAATGGAGTATGTGTAACGGATAGGTATGTTTCAATAGCCCTTCATTTACTTAACAGCTGCAGGTGA
This sequence comes from Protopterus annectens, assembly GCF_019279795.1. Taxonomy (NCBI): domain Eukaryota; kingdom Metazoa; phylum Chordata; order Ceratodontiformes; family Protopteridae; genus Protopterus; species Protopterus annectens. Next base: position 1,761,711,445 of record NC_056739.1, read on the forward strand.
CCGTGTTATGAATCAGCAAGCCTATGCTGATAGGCTGCTAAGGTTGCGCCACCAGGCAGGTTAGTGATTATTCTGCATGTATTGTTATATAAAATATGTTTTGAGAGCATGAAAGAATGTGTTGTAGTCCAATAAAACAGCCATAGAATTGCCTGAATAAGTCCTCTGCATGTACTGCCAGATAAAAACATCAGAGAGGCAGGAAAAGAGTGTAGTAACCCATTAATAAAGGTAACATATGTCTGGAATAATATCTCTGCAGGCACTGTCATATAACATAAGTGAGTGAGCCTGAAAAAAGATTGTTCTAACCTATTAATAAAGGTATAATATGTCATGAACATGTCTGCCATAAACACCGTTAAAACAAATAAAGGAGTGAGCCTGTGGAAAAGTGTGCAATGTCATTAATAAAGGTCTAGAACCCAGAGTGTGTCTGTGTCACAGAGTCTGAACTGTTGTAGTACCCTTGCATTATACAAAAAGTACTGTTTGAAAATGTGCTGGCAACCCAGAGTTATGCAGCCCCATATAAAGTGAGTGATGGAAGTGCTAGTAGCTGTGAAACATATATACAGTCCACAATAGTCAGTTACTGGCTGGCATGAATAAGTAAACCTGGCACACATGTAGCATGTAATTATTCATCAGAAATGTGAGTGTGTGTTAAGAAATGCAGGGTTTTGTACAAATCAAAGTGAAAATGTCATGTGAAAACATCCCAGATAGATAGATAAAGAAATATAAATGCAAACAAGAAATATGTAGCAGTAACACCTGAATCCTGGACAGTTAGTATGTCAGATATGGTTCAGGCATATATTGAACTAGCCAAACCCATGACACAACCTAATGTATGGTGGCAAGTGTAATAATACAGGTAGGGGATATACAACTGCAGTCACTGGGAATGTAGTGTAGACTAAAAGGTCATTATAAGATGTTAACTGAGGTTTTTTCTACACCCTACCGTATGTGCATAAACCATGCAATTCCACACCTCAATGGGTATGTGTAACATTAAATATTTGTTGGGACATATGTCCTATTGTTTTATAAATATTTGCATTGATGTTGATGCATGTGCCCTGTTCAAACACCACATTCATGGTGGCCTGTTGCTACCAAGCATCCCTGCATGCTGTTGGAATATCTACTGTCGTTCAATATATGCATGTGTTATGCTTGCTGTTCAACTGTTGGAACCTTGGTGTATTGGGTTAATGGGAATATTACTGCATGCTGTTACAACTAATCTGGAATGCTGTTGTTTATGTTGTAATTAAACACACCTAATCACAGAACGTATGGGAAGGTCGGTCCCAGCGGACCCACCTGTCCCTCCTCAGTTGGCGAGTGCACCTGGCACCAGCAGCTCCGGTGCCCAGCCGGGCTCCCCTCCTCCATTGGTCCTGTGCCACCTTCGGGTGGAAGTGCTGCAGGGGATGGGGCTCACCCCCCCCGTGCAAGAGTGGGTGGAGAAGGGCCACCCATCACCCTTCGAAGGGTCCGGGCTGTGGTGCGTAGGGAGATCCAGCGTTCAGTCGCTGATCCCCTATGCCAGCTTGAGGCGAGAGTGGCGCGTCTCTCGGGTGAGCCTGCCCATCCTACTCAGCCGCCAGCACAGCTACCCTCGGGGCTGTGAAGGTGCAGTGGTGATTGCCCATGGGTGGGGATCTCAGTTCCACTGTTACCATCTGTGGTCTCATGGGCTTGCGATTTCCAAACATCCTTCCCCGTCAATTGTTTCACCCACCCCATGTGTCAAACTCCTCCCCTGTATGCATCTTGTTTGTCTTGTCTGTTTACCTCCCCAACCTACCTCCTCAAGTATACCTACTTCCTCTACCTCACATTCCACTCTCAACTGAAAAAAAAAAAATAAAAAAAAGGGCAATCTGTTCCCACAAAAATATTACGCCCCATACATAGCTGCCCAATTCGCACACATGTCCACTGGACATGTAAACTGATAATTCTAATTGGCAGTACAACATATTTTGTTGTCCTCACCCCTCTCTCATGGGTGGAAGGTTTCAAATTTCACACCAAATTTCATACATATGCACAGCTGTTGCTGGTAAAGAAATGGACAGCTATGGACCTTCACTACACCCATCCTGCACATCCCGAGCTGGTTTCCCTACTGTCTTTCCCTCTTTGTGCCTTCTTTTTCACAACATTCCTATCTCCCCATTTACTTTTCTGTCAAAGATGTGAGCACGGGGGTTAGCGGGTGTGAGCACTTGTGAACAGTAGTAAGCGGGTTTGCACCAGTGTGCACATGTGTGCGCTTAGCTTGGCATTGCTGAGATATGATAAGCTACGCTAAGCTTAGCTTAGTATTGCTAACATAAAATGAGCTAAGCTAATCTTAGCTTAGTATTGCTAAAATACAATAAGCTAAGCTAAGCATAGCTTAGTATCACTAAGTGTCGAGCAAACCCACGCAAACCCACTCACAACTGCTTAAAAGTGCCTTAGTCACTCTGTATGACAAGGCCCTTGTACTGCTCAGCAGCAAAATAAAATACCCTTGTCAGTCTCAAACACCACACCTTGGACTCACCAGCCTGCATGATGTACCACTAAGCCACAGCAGCTCTATAATAACTTGGTGCTGAAAGAAATATAACATGCATTACAAGGAGTGAATGTAAAGGGAAAATAGGAAAGCCATAGAAATACATTGCAATAAAGAAATATAACATGCATTACAAGGAGTGAATGTTAAGGGAAAATAGGAAAGCCATAGGAATACATTTCAATAAAGACATATAACATGCATTACAAGGAGTGAATGTAAAGGGAAAATAGGAAAGCCATAGGAATACATTGCAATAACTACTGTTGTATGCCAGTTAATTCCCTAATCCCAAAAGAAAGCACATACTCCCATGTATCCAGTGTTAGCATTAAGAGGTGTGAGTAAACTTACACACTGAGAAGAGTGTACTGGAAGAAGCAACAGTCAGGTTTTAGTACAACATGCATTTCACTGGCTACAACCCAGCCTCAGATATGAGATATATACCAACCTTCTGACTGACACAACAGTGTCCACGGCAAACAAGCATGGTCCCCACCTTGCTAAACTGAAAGGCCTATGCCTACCTAACCTATCATTTTATAGCAGTGTCCTGAAATCACAGTGAGAACTACAATTACCGCACAGCAGGCTGCCTGCAATTACTAAACGGTGGGCACCAATTGGTGCAGAGGCCATCACATGCACATGTGCAGATACCAACAAAAACAGCCTGTACTTGCTGTCCACACATGCAATAATATTATTGCAGCAACTGGAGAGAGAGAGAGAGAGAGAGAGAGAGACAGACAGACAGACAGACAAACAAACAAACAGAGGCAGTTGGAGACACCACCCAGAATAAAAAAAAAAACAGAGGCAGTTGGATACACCAACCCAAAAAAAAAAAAAAACAAACAGAGGCAGTTGGAGACACCAACCAGAATAAAAAAAAACAGAGGCAGTTGGAGACACCAACCAAAAAAAAAAAATAAAACAAACAGAGGCAGTTGGAGACACCAACCAAACAAAACAAAAACAAACAGAGGCAGTTGGAGACACCAACCAACAAAAAAATAAATAAATGTCAACAGGTACAACAGACAGAGGTAAGAAATACAAAGGTAAGGTATGTAACAGAGATGTATTTGCTGCCATCCGAATGATGTGTCTGAAGGGTACTCTACATACTGTGAACCCTCCATATGTGGTAGCAGTCTGTATCTGTATGTATATGCAGATGTGCATAGGGCAAGGGACATACTGCAACTGTTAGTGAAAGCTGGACATATATATGTATTTGAAGGTTGCTATGTGCACATATCTATGTAGGTTGTAGTGTGTGGCATTGAAAACAGCAAGCAGTGCAGGTATATGCCATGTGGTGGTTAAATGCTGTGTGACTGAGTTACAGCCAGTGAGGTCTGCTACAGCTATACAGCTTGCAGACAGCAAAATGCATTATGCACAACACTGTGCAATATTATTACATAACTGTATGTCTCACAACTGTTTCATAATTGATATTCCCACCATGAAAGGTGGGCAGTATATATGCCTATATGTGCATGTATATGTACAGCAATGGATGTTTACAAGTATGTGTATACTATATATATATATATATATATATATATATATATATATATATATATATATATATATATATATATATGTGTATATATATGTATGTGTATATATATATATATATATATATATAAATATATATATATATATATATATATATATATATATATATATATATATATACATATACATATATATATATATGTAGATATATATTTATATTTATATATATATATATATATATATATATATATATACATATATACACATATATATATATATATATATATATAGATATAGATATATAGATATATACATATATGCATATATAGAGAGATATATAGATATATACAGATATATATGGACAGCACAGTATGGTGTATGTTCACATTCCCTGGTAACACTGTCTTGTGTGTTTCCTGTAGTCTGCACAGATTACATACCTCAGGCATAGGTATCTGTAAGTAGGGGCATACAGTACTGTAAGGTACACAGGAAATGCTCATCTGTGTCAGCATACATTTGTGTGTTGTATGAATGTCTGATGTGTGTAATGATGCTTGTACCATGTCCACAATCACATGTGTGTTGCAAGGTTTGCGTGTGTACCTAGCAACATGTATACTCTGTTACAGCAGTATGCCAGATATATTAACAACTGTGCACATATGTTAGGTAGGGGTATGGAATCAATGACTAGGGTGGGTTACTGGTTATACTGTAACTGTACTTCACATACATTGCAATAGATGACATATTTCTTCATGCATTAGCTTGATATGTACCTCTGTGGCAAGGCTGTGCATTGGATCACAAACACTGTACCGAGTACAGGTGTATACTGGTTTGTTATATGGAGTGTGGCAGGCACTGTCAGCCAGTTGTGGGTTGAGCACTGATATGTGGTATTGAATGTGTGTATCCTCTGACAGATGAACAGATGCTATATGTGGCAGTTAACTGATATCTGTACTGTATAATATTAAGTGTGCCACATGACCTGCTCACACATATCGTTTACTTGTCTTCCAGGCTAATGGCTCATCAAAGTTATCCCTCCTACACAGCCGCAGAGGAACAGGAAATCCACCACAGCCTGGTTCAGCACTATACCCTGCTGTTTTCCAGGGCCAGCCAGCACCATCAGGAGCATACTGCACTGTGGCAAGATCTTGTTCATCGGGTAAATGACATAGGCATGCATAACCGGACATATGAGCAGGTACGCCATCACTGCAGTGATTTAATTAGACATGTCCGGCGGTGTGCGTCTGATATCCATAGACAACAGCTTGCCACAGGTGGTGGGGTGGCCATACACCCCCCATCACCAGAGTGGAGGAATTTCTCCTAAGTGTGGTGGCTCCTGGCCTACAGCAGCAACAACATCACACATGTGTCATCATGGAGGCCGGAGCCAACAAGCATGGTGACATGGACTGTGCAGGTAACATGCCCTAGCTGTAGACTACTGTTACCTGTATTGTTAGATTATGCATATGTGAGATGTGTACTGTGTTTAGCAGTTGTGCTGCCTATTGTGTGCAATACTGATATTGTGAATAGTATCTGTGTACCTATGCCTGTTGTTCTACTGTAGTTTAGCACACTCACAGTAGCAATGCCACAGTTGTGGCCACTGACAAACTGTGTCATATTCTTGTAGGTCCCTCTGGTGTGACAGCAGGGCAGACGACACATGCTTCTGAGTGTGTTAACTCTTTAAAGTTGGTATTGAATTGTGCATGTCATAGGTGAGGTGTAGGCCATGTACACATAACACACCTACGCATAATGCATGCTGTGAATATTTGCTGTGAGACGTTAAACATCTCAGTAAAGTCAGTAGCTGCCTCAGTCACATGCAATGCACAGAGCATCAGACACAAATGTGGCAACACTGTACTGCACATTGGATAGGCACAGTTGAAACACATGTACACAACATAACATGTGTGTCATACGCAGTACACGTCAACATGCTACACATGTTATAACTGGACACCCGCTGCCAGGCCAGACTTCAGTATCCCACATGTCATCCACACACCACACATATTATACCTGAGGGGTAGGGGCCTAGCATGGGGCTGTGCAACACTCTTCAACACATAACACAGTCATGTTAGGCAATGCTTCCTATTGGGCACCTCACACACCATTGTGCAACATGGCTGTGTAATTGTGAACTTAGCCACGGCACTACGGTTCAGGTACAGCATGCTAGGCGGTGGTCTAGCACACTTTAGTGGCCTTGAGTGACCACATGATGCATGATGATGATGGCTAATGGTACTACACTCCATACAGTTACAATGGCCATGTCCAGGATTGGTATTCCATCACGTACACATGCACCACGCATCCCGTGTGTGTACATAGCATGCATATGCTACACCTGTATCCACAATTATCTGCTACAGACACAGACACTGAAATCAGACATGGAAATCCATGTGACACACAGATAACACATGCAGCCATGGTATGTATACCTGTGAGTGATGGTGCACAGGACATTGCAGAGCTTATAATACTTGCACAGAAATATTGTGTCCTTGTGCACATTGTGTTCCAGGGTGTAGGCAATCACTGAACATGTACACGCATGCACCACAGCCATGTACACTGTCATTAACTATGGCTGTCTACACTCGCACTGCATGGACTTGATCAACACTTATTCTGCATGCAGACACGTGTGACGCTACTGTTTGCCTTGTGATACTTTCACCCACCTTCAACCACTATTGAATATGTTTTAGATTGCTGTTGTGTGTGTGTATCTGCTGTAGTGATGAGTGTGCATGTGTTCCTGTGTTCCTGTGTGCATGTGTGCATGTGTGCATGTGTTCATGTGTTCATGTGTGCATGTGTGCATGTGTTCATGTGTTCATGTGTTCATGTGTGCATGTGTGCATGTGTGCATGTGTTCATGTGTTCATGTGTGCATGTGTGCATGTGCAGACCATAAAGTGTGTTTCCTGTCTTCCTCTCACAGGTACTGAGTTAGGGGTTGGCGAAACCAGCAGGCGACCTGAAGCCACTGCTACGGATAGTAATGATGATGACACAGGGAGATTTGACAGGGTCTGTCGTTGGTCCACCAATTGACAGTACACAGCGTTCAACACCATCTATGTGCACACATACTGCCATTACATCCCTCACCACCAATGGCCATAGGCGAGGGACAGCATACAGTCGGCATTGACCAGGAGAGTGTGGTACCCATGGCACTTGCATCCCCTCACAGCAGCCATAGCCGTAGACCTGGAATAGTACCACATAGGCGGATGTCCAGGGGTTCTCGGGGGAGCAACACTGGTCGTATTGCCCCTGGAAGGCGTGCCCTCACAGGTCTTACGATGACCCCTATGTTCCGGGCTGTAATGCAGGCTCAGGCACATATGGAATGGTACAGCAGGCAGGGACTTAGGGTGCAGAGGGCACATTACATCACTATCAATGACAGCATCCATGACCTTGCCAGTGCCATCCGGACTTACACCAATCTCATTGATAGACATTGGGGGGAGACAATAGATGCACTCCACAACATGTCTTCTTTGAGCCAGGACCATGCGGGATGGTTGCGACATCGACACGGACGCATGCCAGCAACAGCAACAGCTGGCAGTGGGCATGGACGGCCCACAGTTCACAGCCATTCTGGTAGTGGCAGTACCAGCCCCAGCAATGCTGGTGCTGGCCTGTCCATTGACCATCCAAGTATATCATGTGCACGTGGCTCTGTCCAGTCCCAGCAGGGACATGGGTCCAGTCATCATGCCTCTGCCTCTGATGACAGTACCCACTCAGGGTTGGTACCCGATACTGTCCGTAGCACCCCTGCCAGGCACAGGTACTGTGTCCGTGGCTGGAGACAGTGATCTGTAAAGCCTAGCAGGTACAGTCTGTGGCTGTCCCACAAACCTACCGTATATGGCAGCCACATGGTGGAGCTGTGTGCATGCAGACACGCACACATTAAGCAAACAACTAGAGCTCACACATACACACACACATTACACCAACATTGGCCCATGTTGTACTGTTGTCCCACACACACACACACACACACACACACACACACACACACACACACACACACACACGCACACACAGACATGTCGATTGGATGGGTCAATGTCAGGCTCTGGCAAACAACAAAATGCCCTGTGCATATGATGATACCTGTGCCGCCTCCTGTCATCTGCATTATTGATGGAGGGACATGCTAACATGGTGCTGATGCACAGGGTGACACTATAGCAGTGTAGCAATAATAGCAAGTTGTCAACAAGAAAGTGTAATTACATCCTTGTAGGTATACCTGAACAGACATTATGCATCAAAGCTCTGATTGTCAATGCAGCATTGTTTACACCACTGTTAGGTCTGAGTATGTATTATCCACCCATGTGCCACTTGGCTGATGTGTGATGTGTTGCCAGCATGTGTTAGTGAGTGGACAGTACTTGTGTGATGTGTGCAGTACAGATTAGCAAGTGTACATCTGTAAACATGGTGGGTGTGCACTGTCTGGATGTACATGCATAGTGGACACATGGGACGTGTGGCATACCCTGTTGTACACATTGTTAACATCTCATAGCATCTTTCAATGGCCAGTATGCATTCTACTACAGTTATGTACTAACATGGGTAGATGTGTGTATGACATGGGTTGACACTAAGCTGAGGGTGATACAGTTAATATCTGTCAATGATTTGCGGTCTGGTAGTATACACAACCTCAACAGCATGACTATAAGCAATTATTGGATGATGTCCTGACAAAGGACACACAGTAGTAGGGAACCCAGTATCAATTGGATCCTTCCGGTGCTACACTACAACACTAACCAGTGGTAATGACCACCACCCATTACTGTGACCACACATGTGTGTCATATAGCCCCCTTAGGTACAATCAGACACACTAGGGATGTGTCCATCCAAATCTGGGAATGCATGGATTGGCCTACAATGCATTCCCTGGATGGGACGCATATCCTACCCAAGGGTATCATACAGACAGATACCTGTTGTCTGATACATGCTGTATAGCAGTAAGCCGACTATGGCATAGTCATCCTCATGTACTATACATACTAATCCATCAGTACCACACAGGTGGTATCCCTCAACATGTATGTTGGGTACCATTGTGTACATACAGACCCATGTTATGTCATGTGTCCCTTGATATCCACATATCCATAGGTATTGTGGAGTCCCAAGGTGTATCACATAAGACATTAGAGGTCTGAATGCATATCCACAAGGTAGTCATACACCTATAAAGACTGTCCATTCTTGGCAGACTTTGTTGTGTATGACCATGTCTGACATATACCCCAGGCATATAGCCTCACTCACACTACTCTTAAGTAACTGTCATGGGTGTGTGTGCCACAGATGACCTTGGCCACAGAACACGACAGTGGACGGCCGTGTCACATACATACATATGTGACCTACGATCTGAGAAACAGCGGCACAACCTGTCAGTGGAAACAAATGTATTCATGTAGTATGCAGGCTTCACACCTATGTACTGATTGAGGAGACATGTACACATATATATTTGCCACGCAGACACCTAATGTGTGCAATGCACTTACTGTTGTCATCATACTATGTCATACCACGGTAAAAGCAAAACCCACACCGCATTGACCAACAGTGTAATACACAGTCAGCATTTGCAGGATTCCAACCCCTACCTAACTATGTTATGATACTAGAGAGAGATGCTTTAACACAGCATGCTATTTGCTTTACTGGCTGGTTTCACTTTTCCTGCTGTATTTGTAGGATGGTGACATCATCAGACTTTCCAAAGAGGAATGTACCTCTTTTAGTGTGTTTTCACAGTCTCCAAAACAGACACTCCTTTCAAAGACAATTGCACACATACACACCATGTAGTATGCAGGCTTCACACCTATGTACTGATTGAGGGGACATGTACACATATATATTTGCCACGCAGATACCTAATGTGTGCAATGCACTTACTGTTGTCATCATACTATGTCATACCATGGTAAAAGCATACTATGTCATACCATGGTAAAAGCAAAACCGACACTGCATTAACCAACAGTGTAATACACAGTCAGCATTTGCAGGATTCAAACCCCTACCTAACTATGTTATGATACGAGAGAGAAAGTTGTATTAACACAGCGCGCTATTTGCTTTACTGGCTGGTTTCCCTTCTCCTGCTGTATTTGTAGGATGGTGACATCATCAGACTTTCCAAAGAGGAATGTACCTCTTTTAGTGTGTTTTCACAGTCCCCAAAATGGACACTCCGCTCAAAGACAATTGCACACATATACACCCTCCCACAGGCTTCACACCTATGTACTGATTGAGGGGACATGTACATTTATATATTTGCCACGCAGATACCTAATGTGTGCAATGTACTTACTGTTGTCATCATACTATGTCATACCATGGTAAAAGCATACTATGTCATACCATGGTAAAAGCAAAACCCACACTGCATTCACCAACAGTGCAATACACAGTCAGCATTTGCAGGATTCAAACCCCTACTTAACTATGTTATGATACTAGAGAGAAATGCATTAACAAGCACGCTATTTGCTTTACAGGCTGGTTTCCCTTCTCCTGCTGTATTTGTAGGATGGTGACATCATCAGACTTTCCAAAGAGGAATGTACCTCATTTAGTGTGTTTTCACAGTCTCCAAAATGGACACTCCTTTCAAAGACAATTGCACACATACACACCATGTAGTATGCAGGCTTCACACCTATGTACTGATTGAGGGGACATGTACACATATATATTTGCCACGCAGATACCTAATGTGTGCAATGCATTTACTGTTGTCATCATACTATGTCATACCATGGTAAAAGCAAAACCCACACTGCATTGACCAGCTGTGCAATACACAGTCAGCATTTGCAGGATTCAACCCCCTACCTAACTATGTTATGATACTAGGGAGATACGCATTAACACAGCGCGCTATTTGCTTTACTGGAGGGTTTTGCTTCTCCTGCTGTATTTGTAGGATGGTGACATCATCAGACTTTCCAAAGAGGAATGTACCTCTTTTAGTGTGTTTTCACAGTCTCCAAAATGGACACTCTTTTCAAAGACAATTGCACACATACATACCATGTAGTATGCAGGCTTCATACCTATGTACTGATTGAGGGGATATGTATACATATATATTTGCCACGCAGATACCTAATGTGTGCAATGCACTTACTTTTTTCATCATACTATGTCATACCATGGTAAAAGCAAAACCCACACCACATTGGCCAACAGTGTAATACACAGTCAGCATTTGCAGGATTCAAACCCCTACCCAACTATGTTATGATACTAGAGAGAAATGCATTAACATAGCGTGCTATTTGCTTTATTGGCTGGTTTCCCTTCTCCTGCTGTATTTGCAGGATGGTGACATCATCAGACTTTCCAAAGAGGAATGTACCTCTTTTAGTGTGTTTTCAGTCTCCAAAATGGACACTCCTTTCAAAGACAATTGCACACATACACACCCCACCACCACAGCACGCTATTTGCTTTACTGGCTGGTTTCCCTTCTCCTGCTGTATTTGTAGGATGGTGACATCATCAGACTTTCCAAAAAGGAATGTACCTCTTTTAGTGTGTTTTCAGTCTCCAAAACGGACACTCCTTTCAAAGACAATTGCACACATACACACATACACACACCCCCACCACAGTGCACTATTTGCTTTACTGGCTGGTTTCCCTTCTCCTGCTGTATTTGTAGGATGGTGACATCATCAGACTTTCCAAAGAGGAATGTACCTCTTTTAGTGTGTTTTCAGTCTCCAAAATGGACACTCCTTTCAAAGACAATTGCACACATACACACACCCCCACCACAGCGTGCTATTTGCTTTACTGGCTGGTTTCCCTTCTCCTGCTGTATTTGTAGGATGGTGACATCATCAGACTTTCCAAAGAGGAATGTACCTCTTTTAGTGTGTTTTCACAGTCTCCAAAACAGACACTCCTTTCAAAGAAAATTGCACACATACACACACCCCCACCACACACAGTTTGCAGGATTCAAACCCCTACCTAACTATGTTATGATACTAGAGAGAGACACATTAATACTGCGTGCTATTTGCTTTATTGGCTGGTTTGATTTCTCCTGCTGTATTTGTAGGATGGTGACATCATCAGACTTTCCAAAGACGAATGTACCTCTTTTAGTGTGTTTTCACAGTCTCCAAAAAGGACGCTCTTTTCAAAGACAATTGCACACATACACACACACACCCCCCACACTATTTGCAGGTTTCAAACCCTTATCTAACTATGTTATGATACTAGTGAGAGTCGCAATAACACAGGATGCTATTTGCTTAACTGGCTGGTTTCCTTCTCCTGTTGTATTTGTAGGATGGTGACATCATCAGACTGGATATGGTGATGTGTGTACACTTTGTTTTATGCCATTCCAGGAATGGTCCATGTGGGTCAGCAGGTGTCAACAGCTTGAACAAGACCTCAGAATCCTTACCTTGTGTGATCTATCTGTGGACACATTGACATTCCGTCATATGTCAACACATATTTATGCACAGCTTATTGGTTTTGTGGATACTACATGTGTCTGGGATGTTGATAAAGGGCTATTCAAAGTCTATGTGACACATGTGTAGATGTGTTCATTGATGTATGTCCTGGGTGGCTGCCTTGCAAACAGTCTAGCATGTTTGGGAACCATGATCCGCACATGAACATACCACAGTTGGTAGGGTTGTGTGTATATCAGCTTCCAATAGCTCTGTTTATGACTGCAACCATGATGGACTCCATGACCTTGCAGATCAGACCTCATAGGCGTACTGGACTTGACTTCCCATGGTGTGTTGTGCACCAACACTTGTGGGGAGTGCCATATGTAGCTGTGACACATTCAACGGTTCCACAGCCTGTGTAGGGGGTGAGGCTCAGCTGACTGTTCAGGTGCATGATCTGTTTGTTCTGTAGTTTGTGCATGGCACATATTGGGAATCAATGTATTCCACCTGCTGCCATGCTTTTGGTAGTGGGCGTAGCTGCTCATCCATTCTACATGTGATATCTCCTGGTATGTTGATGTGGACTATTGTCAGTGGGGGATGGGTATGTACATATGGGCCTGTCTGTCATGATGTCGGCATTGTCATTCAGGTACAGTTGGCCCTGACTCAGGACATATATGGGTGTACATTGATATTTATGACATAGCTGACAGAGGTGCCATGATTCAGTTTGGACTCCTTCTCAGCTACTCTTTCCAAAACACCAACAAACATGAGCACTAATCCCTGTTATACTTTTTTACACACTAAACACCCTACTGATCCTTTGTGATCAGGCTACAGAGTATGTCATGATAATATCCTGGCATGTCCAGGGGACGGTTTTGTGTGTACTCTTCAGTCCAGCTGGTGGATATTGTGATATTGACACAATGTCACATCTGCCTCATGTACACGGACAGCCCTCTCCCCCTCCCGACAAACTCAGATATATGTGTGAGATGCACCCATATAGACATACAGGGAGCTGAACTCTCTCGACCCATGACTGGCACAGTCTATCAGGTGGTGTAGGTAACCACACACACCACATATCAGTCTCACATATCCTCTAGCAACAACACTCAAACCACATTAGCACACATAGACATACTCGGATGCTGTAAATGTACTCTACCTAAGCAACAGAGACCTCCAAAGCAGACACACACACACCTGTTACCCCACTACAATACGCACATATCACAATGTTCACAATGTCAGTGGGCCACACAATCACTGCCATTTGGGCTAAACAACACACCTAATACACTTGTAATAGGCAACACTTATTGTCAGACACACTGACGTACCACTCACCAGACCTAACAAGGGAATAGTCACTTTGGGCTGTCTGTTGGGTGCTAGGATCTGCCGTATAGCACAGGCAGTCAGGTCACTCCGAAGCAAGTACAAGACTGGCACCATCATTGTCCATACTGGTGTGTATAACCTCAGACGTTACTCCCTGCACCACATGACATGAGGAGGAACACTCTGATCATGTATCCCAGGCCAGTATGACCCTGACCTTGTCTAGCATCTTACACCCACCAATTATGATGTCACAGTATACGGACACACATATCACATTTAACAGTTGCCTAACACATTTGTTTCATTCATAGGGGATGCAGTGTCTGTCAGCGTATGGTGACATGCTCAACATGCCACGTAGTTTCACTATGGACAGCTTGCACCTGTCACCCTTGGACTTTGGAATGCTGGCTAAGGCTCTTGCTACCACCATAGTGCCTTTTCTAAGCAGGGCTCAGAAGACAAACCCCCCTCCATAGACATTACAGGTTAAATTAAACTAAGGGTAATGCTGCTCAACAACAGTTGTGTTAACCTCATATTGTAGCCACTCAGGACTCTACTCAGTATGGAGGACAGCAATATCTGTGCACTGACAGACACCTGGTTCAGGCTCGCTTATGCACACCAGCACTACCAGGTTATGTTTTATACCATGCTGTCTGACAACAAGACTTGGAACAGACAACACAACTAGGGGGAGTGTCCATATACATCACAGATACACACACCTCCAGGTTAGTAGCACTGCACAAAGCATCACAGACCATACATATACAACTACCATTGTGCAATACTGCCTTTCAGTTTGTTGCCTGCTACAGAACGCACTCCCAAACTCAGGAACCACACTCGGCTTTCGTGGGAACTATGGAGATATGACGGTCTCCACAAACACCATTATATTGTGTGACTTCATATACACAAATATTGACTGGGGGTACTACTCAAGCCCCGACACTCTCACCCAACAATCACTACAATTTGTGAGCTCATATGCTATGGCACAACCAGTCAGCACAGCCACAAGGAGGAATACATATTGGACCTGATCATCACCAACATGGGGACTCTATGTTCCACACCAGCAATATACCCCTCATTGGTAAGGTCAGAACATACATGTATCTCACAGGACATACATATACCCTCCACACAGCCATCCTGGGTAATCTTGGTGAACTTCTCATGAGCCAACATCTCACTTCACTGAAGCAAGGTGGTATCCTTCAGAGATCCTGGGATAGTGGCATATACGGCTTGCACTGCTGCATCCTTTACATACACATTCTATGGACACCTAGTGGACTGCATGGATTGTGCTATCCCAAATAACAACAGGACCCACTACTACAATGGCAGGGGACCTGTCTGGCAGACCCCAGCCATTAATAAGCTGTACAACATCAGGAGGAAGCTACTACATGATAGAGCACAATCCCAGACTGGGAAGGCATCTGTGATCTGTACTAGCAGACAGCTACAATCACTCATGGACTTTTCTGTGGGCTGCTTCTACCAGACAATTGCAACAGACACGTAGGACTATCACACAGCCTTCTTCAGTTATGTCAGGAACCTGGGTGGAAACTCACTGATATGCTGTGAGTTACTGCATACTGACTAAACCTACCCTGAACCCACTGGCATTGCCTACATCCTGGCAAACAGGTTCAGTGCAGATGTCTCCCACCCATCCCCCCTAAGGAGCAACTATCCATCCCAACAGAGTATAACCTCCCTGACATCACACAGTAACAGGTGAGTGCTGCTGTCTCCACAGCGTACATCACAGTATCAATGTGACCAGATGGTGTCCCAGCCTGCATCCTACACGAGCATCATGACAAACGCAACCCTCACATTACATCACTGTTCAATATCGCAGTTACCACAGGATATGTACCCAAGGAATGGCGTACTGCGACAGTGGTCCCGCTTCACAGAGTTGGTGCCACAATGGACCACAGACAATATTGCCCTATAAGCCTATGTAGCCTGTTCTGCAAAGTTATGGAGCATATTGTCATAGGACTCATACACATAGACATTGGGAACCTACAGACACTGTGTCCTACACATTTCAGCATTGTTGTGGGCAGATCCTGCCTCTTCAACCTGTTTGTATTCTTTAAATGGCTAACAGGTCCATCAACATAGGGACGGCTGTCCACACAGCCTACCTGAACCTTGCAAAACCCTTCAACACAATAACCCACTGGGCCATTATGCATAGGCTCACCAGCATCAATATGGACACATATCTCACACAATGGATTGATACCTAGATCAGGGATAGCACCCACATGGTCAGAATTGCAGGTGCCATGTCTGACTATACACCAGTTACACATGGCATCCCACACGGCTTGGTCCTGGGACCTCTCTTGTTCAGTATATATTTGTCTTACGTACAGGCTACCACAGGGGGAATATGGCTGAACATGTTTGCACTTGACTGCAAACTGGGTGCCATGATCAACTCTCCAGCTGCCACATGCATACTCAATCAGGGTCTCACGGAGATGGATGACTGGTGCCTGAGCCATGACCTACAGCTAAATGCCATTAGTTGCATAGTCATCCCTTTTGGGAGTAACAACATGCCCACACATTACCACACAGGTAGTACTCCATTACATACGGTAGGAGTTGTTAGGGGTTTGGGGACATGACTTGTTCGTACTGTCGCCTTTAACATTCACGTTGCCAAAGTGGTTGGACACACCTTCTATGTGGGCCACCTTATCCCATATGGTTTCACATCTAGATCGAGTGAGGTCATTGTGACCCTATACTCATCACATCCATGCTTTGTTACAATGCCACATTTGGGGTGTACCTTACCTGACACCTGCAGCAACTGTACTGGCTCAGGAAGGTCCTCACCAAGCAGATCTAGAGACTCACACAGATGCCCTGCATAGTTCAGATGCAGTAACTCCAGCTCTACTCAGTCGCTTACCACCTACTCAGATATGATGTGTGCCTGTTGTTTACAGATATACCCAACCCAGAATTACTGGACATGCTCCACCTCAGGATATCCAACTCCCTTGGAGCTACACACTCCAGGGACGTATACCTCAGCACAGATGTTAATAGGACATTGTGGAGGGACAGATTCTTATCCCAGAGGCTCCACTCACTACAGAATGTAATCCCAGTTTCACGTAGGCAGAGCCACCCACTGACCACCTACTGGAGGCATCTTAATGACTGTATGGATGATTGTATATTTACCCCTGGGATATCTTCTGTGTCCCTGCTAGACAGAGGCACACTAGCCTAAACATACATGGGCTATCTTGTGTGACCTACTATTCACACACACAGTGTAGTAATCTGACAGGGTTGTGAATGCCAAACACACTCTGGCTAGGCTTGTACATGCCCTAGGGCAGATAGCCTAGTATCGACCTCTGAACCTATGCTAATGTTCAAGATGCACAATGTTTATTGCTGATACTGTTTGCAGGTCTTTTTCATCTTTGCTTTACCAGTTTCCATGAACAACTTTGGTATCCGCAGAACATATTTGATTATGACAGGGTTCCACTATATTATAGATGTGTGTGTTGTCATATAACTGTGTGCACAGGGCGGATTGCTGTATAGTGACAGGTTCCTGGGGTAACACATGCAACTGCCAGATATGCGTGGCCGACTGCTGTACTCAGACATGGCCAAAGTGTGTGAGCATGCCCAGTTCTGCCATTCCATGTTTTGTTGCCTGACATTTGTCTCATTTTTTCAAGTGTGTGAGCATGCCCAGTGTGACCCTTCAGTATGTTGCTATCTGAGGTCCACTACATTTGTTGATGTGTGCGAACATGACCAGTATTAACATTTATACTGTGTGTCTTGAAAGTCAGGTTCTGTTCTCACTGCAGGACTCACCTTTGTGTCATAACTCAACAAGGATTATGCTGTGCCTGCAGGGTTTCCATAGAATACTTTGCATAGACTTATCAACATTCCATCATACAGGTGGGCCACCGCAATACTGTCATGGTTTAGTGGTTCAGTACTTTGGCTATAGTGCACAGTATCTTGGGTTTGAGGCCCATCACTGCTTTATATTTTCATACTGAGCAGACCAGACTGCTTAAGGGCCTGTTAAGCAGATATGAGCATGTTGGCTTTTGTTCAGCTATGCCCTACTTAGACCAGGCTTGTCCAACATTGCTCAATATTCACCAACATTGCTGGATGTTGTCCAGTATTACTGAACATTGACCACTGTTGTGCTAGTTGGTGTGTGCGATTTTGTTTGCATGTACTACATCATGGTAATTGCTGTTTAGCACTGTTTTATATTGCTTAACACATAGCATTCATGCCTTAGGTGGTGCTGCAGGGCTGCCTATGTCGGATGCACATACTACACTCCCTGCACATGTTTGGAAGCAGGTAGTGTCAACTTAGGCATCCCTTTTACTTTATGTGCGAGTCAGAGAGAGGTATCATTTCCAGAGTTCCTACTGAGCCAGTGTATGTGCTATGCGTTGCCTCTTTGCCAAGGTCAAAGCATACTGGGCACGCCTCCTTCTGCCTACTGGAACAGGCTCAGGTTGTTCCTCCTCCATGTCATGCTCTGTCTGTGATGGCCTTGGCAATGGTGGGAGGCTGTTTGTCTCAGGCCTATGCTGGTCCTGCTGCAGATGTTTTCGCAGCATCATATTATGTAGCATAGCACATACCATGACAATTTGGATACATGTAGTTGGTGAGTACTGCAAGGCTCCACCAAAAGTGTCCAGGCACCGGAACCGGGACTTGAGCAGCCCAAACACACGCTCTATTACATTACGTGTTTGTGCGTGTGCCTCATTATGGCATTCCTGTTCAGGTGTGTGTGCATTTCTGATGGGTGTCATCAGCCATGGCTCCAGTGCATAGCCAGCATCCCCCACTAGGTGACCATGTGGGATGTCCCCATTGGCAAATGTCTGGTACAGCTGTGTCAGATGCCAGATATGGGAATCATGGTAGCTTCCAGGGCAGCCTGCACACACATTCAGTATTATGCCCTGGGCATCACACATGACCTGGCAGTTGATGGAGGGGAAGCCCTTGCAGTTGAAGTAGACCCTACCCTGCTTGCCGGCTGGTGCCTTGATGCATATGTGCGTGCAGTCTATTGCACCCACTACCTCAGGGTATTCCACTATTTGCTGGAAGAGATGCATATTGCTGGACAATACCTCATGGGAATTGGGGAAATATACATGATCACCAACATGTGCTGACATGGCATCCAGAAACTGGTGTAGTACCCTGGATGCTGATGCCTGTGATATCCCCATCATATCACCAGCTGGTCTCTGGAAGGTACCTGTTGCTAGTATTCTTAGGCCAACACATACCTTGGTTTCCACTGGGATGGGTTCCCCTCTGTTGGTTCTGTGTGTGAGGCGTGGCCTGCACAGCTCAACAATTTGCTGCAGGAGGTCTGTGTCCACTCTATAGCGCTCCACTGTCTCCAGCTCATGTAGCCCCTGGTAGGTTACTCTGGGCCTGTACACTCTTCTCTGTCTCCTCACTGTGGGTTGGCCAGCAGCATTTCCATTGTCACCACCCTCAGCATGTTGCATATGTCGCCTTATAACAGCAATGGCAGCCCCTAACATTTCTTTGTCTCAGTAAAGCTTTTTCAGTTTTCACTTCTATTAGCTTACTGCAGTGTCTCTTGTGAGAAACATAATGGACTGTTGTTTGCAGAGTTTTAAGTGCTAGGCTGGGCTGGGCTAGTATACTGCCTGTGTAATTGCCTGATTCTGATTGTTTTCACCTGCTAGCTCTGCTAGTACTCCCTGGTAGCTTCCTACTATTTGTTGTGCTTCCTTTTTCCTTTCTGTTTCCTCAGTGGGGAGCACCGCACGCACAAGCGCAAACATGCGCACAGCTGCTAACATGAGTGCACTCATGCTTACATGGACTAAAACTTGCTTATTCGGGTTAAAACGTGCGCACATCAGCGGAAACATGCTTACAACTCTTTAAACAGCCTTATACATGCTTACTCCAGCTTAAACGCATGCACTCACGCTTACACGCGTGCACACTGTCTTACTCGGGTTTACACACGCGCACACACGCGCATACCCGCTCAACAAGAAACTTTGGGTTTATCCACTGCATACACCTTCCATTTCTTGCCTTTCCTTAGCCTACCTGTTGTCACAACTCTTTCCATGATGTATAAATGACAGCTGACACATGCCACTCTTCTCCAATGAGCTTCACTTCTTTCATACATACCCCCTCATGATGTCACCTATATTCTACTCTGTTACTCCCCATATCCTACCCCTACACTCCACTGACTGTCCTCATTTGCTATGTAAACTTGTGATTCACTATCCTAACACTCATTTACATAGGATTGCCTACTAATGCTTGGTTACATGTCTTAGACTGAGCTTCCCTCCTTAGCAACCGCTACTCGTTGGCCATGTTGTCTTCAGCGTACCATTCCCTTACATTGTACATTAACAATTTCTATAAATTCCACATTTGTGGGTTTTAATTTTTACTATTCTGGGTTTTAGAGCGCAGCCTGTTTGTGCGGTGCTGCGCTATGCTTAAACGTCGGAAATCAGTGAAAAAAAAATATTTTTATATTGCATCAGGAAACATTTCCAATGGCCGTATATTTGGCCATTGGCATGCTTCCTGCACTGGATGCAACCTTTATTTGGAGCTGTCACAGCTCCGTTTTGCTATTTGCAGAACGGTACTCATTTGTCAACTGAGTACATTTCTGCAAATAACACTGCTCTTACTCGAACAGGTACGGGTTTTCTGAATCGCAAATCTACCTCATTTGCATGCCTTTCACCTGCAATTGAGGTAATTTGCATATCCCTGCCCTGTCCATGTAAGAGCCGTTTAAGGAGCTCTCTTACATGCCTCTACAGGCTGTTCCTGGATCGCTCGTCAGACATGATGGCTGCATGGAGTCTTACTCTACTCTTAGACTCCATGTAAGCCATCATGAATCCAGCCCTATGTGTTGTCTGAAGAAGTTTAATATTGGATTAAATTAAAGTGCTAACCATTTTTGGCTCAAATTAGTTTTTTTACAGCTTGGTGCATTGATTTGTATGCATTTATTTAACTGATGACAGTCCGATCTACAGTCTTTGTTGTTTTCATCAGTTTGTTGCTGGTATTATAGATTTCAAAGTTATATCTATATAAATTAATATCATAAAAACAACAGTTAATATCTATTTGCCTTCAATAGACAGAGGTCTAATATTAATGTAGTTGAGTTTACCATTGTGTAAGCTTTAAGATGAAATATTTTAAAACCTTTTACATAGCATGGTTTTGGCAATATTAATGGAAATATGAACTCAGATGTAATGAGTTAAGTGATTCACAAATTAATGAAATAAAAATGTTGAAAGCAATAACAGCATTAGAGAGATACCAGGAGAAAGGTTATTTCCAGTATACATCACACATTATGCAGTTCTTAGTTATATTCTATATTCACATCCCTTTAAAGAAGCAAAAGGTACAGCCTTAGATCTATGCAGTTTCTAATCTCTGCTATGCCAAGTTGGACAGTTTAATTGTTAAAGATGCAAGTATCTTTTTTACACTCAATGCAGTTTAAATTCACTGTATTTTTTGTTTGTTTTTACAAAAAAAAATTAAAGTCTATGCAGCTTAAAATCTCTCTAAAGTATGTACCACAATGCAAACATTACATATCACTGGTAAACAGGCAATGGTACTAAGTCCTCAGAAATCAGATGCAAGTATCTTTTTACTTTCAAAGCACTTTACAATAACTATCATTTTTAAGAACAAAGAGATTTATGCAGCTTAAACTCTAACTATATTACATCCCCACAATAAATTACTACAATACAAATAAGTTTTTACTTTTACATTAACTATACTTTTTAAAAATACAAAATAGGACTGAGAATTGTTCCAAATAATCATTGGAATATGCATATATTGCACATATGGTTTTAAAAATAATACATATTAATTTAACAACATGGCATTTATGTCAGTTATGTTGAAATTAATGTTTAATATTATTTTATTATTTTACTATGTATTTGTTACTTGTGGGATATGAACCAACAACATCTGAATACACTATTACAATTGACTCCTACAATTACTTTGTGCTACAGAATGTAGTATGCATGCTTGATTTTATAGTTAAGATATGCATACTTAATTTGCTAGTAATGTATAAAAGAGCAATACTTCCTAGAAAATAATAATTAATTTGTGCTGCATACATACCCCTTGCTTCTCTCAGTCTTTCTAAGCATTTAGCATGGGCCTCCCTGTTTGCTGAAATCTCCTGGGCAGCTGTAAAATAAAGAAGAGAGAAAAAGTGTTATGCACACCAGTCTTGTCTATCTCCAGCTTTGACTATAATTTAAAGTATCTTTATCTGTATATTTACACAGCTGAGGGATGTCAGCATTCCTGAACTCATCCAGCCACTGATTTAGTTGTTCCTGCTTGCGCTTTATCAGGTCATTGTAATGGTGCCTGCATTGCTGTCCCGTGCGTGGAATACCAGTTGCATTGCAGACAGCCTTGGAAAGACTATTCCAAACCTCTGATTTATATTTAGACTCGGTATAGCCCCCCCCCCACAAAAAATTATGTTTGTGGTGCTTCACAAGAAGCCCACTGAATATTCTGGGCAGCTTCCTGCCAAGCTTCTGCCATGTCCATGCAGGTCATGCAGCAACAGTTAGAATGTCTTCCTGCCAATTTGTGATATCATGTTTAACGGTCTGTGTGCAAACCCATACAACCATGCCAACTACATGGAAGGGTATTGTGACATTTGACATTAGTTTATAGGTTGGATGCTTCTGCCCCTGTTAGATGACTTAACTTTTGAAACATGTATCGGCAGGTATAAATTTTATGACTCCACACATATTTTGTTTGGCTTTACATACTGATAAAAGTAATTTGTAGAATGTGGGATTCAAACCTATGTAAAATAGAGAATACATATTCTTCCACAGAGGTGTTTGTTTTCCTCCTTACCAAAGAAGAAGTGTTTGTCAGCCATGCTCATTAATTATATAGACACATTAAGGAGTGAGTGGTTCACCGTGTATGTGTGTGACCTGATAAGGTCTGCATTTATACATTTATGTGCATATGCTTATCAGTGAAGTATGAAGTCCATCCCAGGGCAGAAAAGACACCTTTAATTACAGAAACCTAACAGTCAGTATACCCTTAGTCACACATATAATGCATATGATATTCATTGCTATACATAGTCATTGTTCTGTCTAATTACCTTTATGTTCTTTATTTTTTTAAAAAAATAGTATAACAGCATAAATGAAATTTGAAGTGTGCTAGATTAGAACCCTGGCTCCCCTGTAGAGTGACCATGAACTTACACCAGTTGCCGCAGGGGAGGCTGAGCAACAGATGTATTTTTTACACTTATTACTGTCCAGAGTGCTCATTGCAACTGAGAACTTGTTTGTCAGACATGCTCATTAGCTATACATGCACATTAATGGGTTGGTTTTATCTGTGTAGGAGTGTGTGACATGAAAATTCAGAAAAGGAATTTTAATTGTATAACCATAATTGTATTGATACCTTCAGTTAGACATATTTTATATATATATATATATAAATCTCTCCCATTCTCTCTCCCTCTTTCTCTCTTTATATCTATATATATATATATATATATATATATATATATATATATATATATATATATGTGTGTGTGTGTGTGTGTGTGTGTGTATACATACATACATACATATGTGGCACCCTACCACTGGCCTAGTAATCAAAAAGCCTCAATCCTCACCACTGGTAAGAGTGGGGTATGTACACACTGGAAGGATGACAAGTACACACACAGCAAAGTGAAATTTCCCTTAGGAGCACACAGAGACCACAATCAGTCTGGGGCAGACTTCTCCCTCTTTCTCCAGATCCCATATAAGGCTCTCTATTGGCACAGCTATAGGGTTGAGATCTTAGCTGAGTGGCCAAGCCAAGACCTGCAGCACCCTCTCTGTCCAAGGAGTGATTTGTGTCCCTGCCCAAGCAGCTGACACATACACACTTTGAGGAATGATTTATACACACACACACACACACACACACACACACACACACACACACACACACACACACACACACACACACACACACATACACACACGCACACACACACACCTGGGGAGGGCTTGCACAGGTTTACTAGCTATGCCTCCTTCTGCCCAGACTATAAAGTAGTTTTCACTGCTACCAGCCACTAATTATCAGCTACTTTAAGGCTCTTAGCAAAGGATGTCCAATCTTACTGTGTAATGTTACTATTAATCCAAATCGTTGACCAAGAGCAAGGCTATTAGGAGTGGCCCACACAGTGCCACCAAATAAACATGCAAGTACTGTTAGAACATAAATATGTCTTTACACAGATCAGCCACACTGATTGGTTTAAATATATTTAATAATAAATAATAAAAGAACAAGAAAATGCTCAGTAAATAATTACAGTAACTTCAGAGTTGAAAATCACAGGAATATTTAAAACAACATTGCAGGACAGTCTCAAATAAATAAACAAAACATCTAAGCTACACTTCACTATAGTTCTGTCTGAATCTAAGAGAAATTACTGTACCCTAGACTTACTTACTCATTGCAAGGCAAGACAGATGTGGTGAGTGGGTTTTCCAGCTGATGTCAGGTCAAATACAAATACAAAATGTTCTACCTCTCTCAGAGAGTTCTTAAATTAATATCTCAAATATTGCTGCTGGGATACTTGCAGCATGACATCACTTCTTGTCATATGACTATCCCAGGTGAAGACCCCCACTGCAACTGGTAGTGGAAATACATAAACAAGGACTTCTCTTAAATCTAAGGCAAATGGTGGAAGTTGTAAAAAAAATTACATTTCTCACCATTTAAAGACAATACAAAAAACCTAGTTTTAGACATTCCCCGGGATTCATGAAGCTTGCACCAGGCGCAGGTGTAGCGTGCTTGGCATAATGCCAAATATGGCCACAGAGCGATTCAGGTACAATCGAATTCCACGTGCACTACCGGCATACGCCAGATCTGCGCAGCTCCCGGCGTAGGCATGCAAATCACCCCATGCTCCATAATGCAGCATGCAAATGAAGGTACATAGCAACTCATGAAGTGGCATAGGCATAGCGTAAGCCTACAGAAATGTAAACCAAAAAAAAAACGGTTTACATGTTGACAAACAAAACATCATAGCCACGGAAGTGGACCAGATTCATGTATAACAAAGTTAACATATGCCAATCGATAAATATACAGCTAATGGCATAAGAAAAGATGCACAACACATACAAAATAACATTTAATGTCATGGGCACAGTAACGCAAAGGACAACCATAGGGCATGTGTGCGCAAATGGGAACACAAGGAAAATATATACAAATGTCATAAAATAGCAATGTAACATAAATCATGATTTCACCATAATAGCCAATGGTATGCATGCTACATCACAATCAAGCTGTAAGGGTTGCTAAGGGCCTGTGACATCAATCAGCACGGTAACTATGAATTAGTAGTCAATTCCATGCAAATGAGGCAAGTAATAGTGAATCGCAAATGTCCCGCCGGCCGAAGGATGTACAATACGGCGCAGTGCTACAACACCGAGGAGTGGTCTGTAGGAATACATGACATCATCAGTGGGGTGCGCCACTGCAGCTGTAAGCACATTGGAGCAATGCAAATCCGGGCTGCCCATTGCTAAGCAAATCCGCAGGAGAGGGGCATGGATGTAGGTATAGCTTTGCTCAGCTGAGAGAACACAAGGTTCCCGAAAGCGCATGTGTATGTGGATGAAAACGTGCCCGAATCCTGGTAAGCGGACACACGTGCCATGCACTACAGGCCAAAGAGGAAGTTTAGGGGAAGACAATAAGGAAATGCTACAGTAGGGTAATAGGAGAAGAACCGAGCAATTAACACCTATTTACTCATAGTGGGCAAATGACACCAGCTAACAAGCTGCTAGAAGCAACCTGCAGAACAGGATAGGGGAGGTGTCGGATTGCAGAGAAAAGAGAACTGTAATTGCTGAGCAAAGCAAACCTGCAGTAGATTGGCAATAGAACACATTTGGCAAGACAGTCCTGGTTCAGGAAAGTACAAAACAAGAAAGCAGGCTGCTGGATGCATGCCAGACAATGGGAGGGGAACTGTTAAGAAAAGCGGAGGCAAGGGAAAGAGGTAATCCATGGCAGCTAAATGTAATGTAACACCAAAGGCAGCACAATAGCAGTATCCGTGGTAAAACACAAGATACCCTGCAGCCCCTAATGTACATACACACCCTATGACATCATCAGTGTTCAAAGCACAATAGTATAAAGTGTGAAGGCACCTCACACACACTTGTGTATTCCCAAACACTGCACCATCGGTGTAAACAGACGGGGAACTTTTACAATGTACATGTAGGGAGCTGCCATAGCTGCGATTCATCAGCATGTGTTGGAGACTGAAGGTGTTATGGAGGATGATGCTGACAACCACCTCAGGCCCCAGCGGAGGAGAAGAGTGTTCAGACCAAGGGTAACCTACCAGGGGCTACATGATCTGGAGATAGTAGAGCATTACAGGGTGGACAGGGACATCATACAGCAAATAGTGGATCTGTGCCAGCCACGCCTGAGAGCCAGAAACAACAGAGGGGAACCCATCCCAGTGGGCACAAAGGTATGTGTAAGCCTGAGAATACTAGCTACAGGTACCTTTCAAAGGCCTACTGGAGATATTATGGGGATCTCACAGGCATCAGCATCCAGGGTACTCCACCAGTTCCTGGATGCAATGTTACCACATGCAAGTGAGCATATATACTTCCCCCGAACTCAGGAGGAGTTGGCCAGCAATATGCCTCTCTTCCACCATGTGGCACGCTACCTGGAGGTACTGGGTGCAATAGACTGCACACACATACATATCAAGTCATCACCCGGAGACCATGGTAGGCGCTACATAAATCGCAAGGGATACCACTCCATCAACTGCCAGGTCATGTGCAATGCCCAGGGCATTATTACAGATGTGTGTGCTGGCAACCCTGGAAGCTACCATGATTCCCACATCTGGCATGCCTCACAGCTGTATCAGGTATTTGTCAGGGGGGAAATCCCCATATGGCCACCTTGTGGGGGATGCTGGCTATGCACTGGAGTCGTGGATGATGACTCCCATCAGAAATGCACACACACACATGCAAGAACGCCATAATGAGGCACATGCACAAACCAGAATCATCACAGAGCGTGTGTTTGGGATGCTGAAATCACAGTACCGTTGCTTGGACATATCTGGTGGAGCCTTGCAGAACTCTCCAGACATGTGTGCCCACATCTTCATAGTATGTGCCATGCTACATAATATGATCCTGCGGAAACAGCTGCAGCAGGGACATAATGGTGAAGGCCCTCACAGCCCACCGCAATTGCCAAGGCCATCACAGGCACAGAGGTATTCAGACCATGAACACACTGTGCCAGCCTCAGTAGGCAGATGGAGGCATGCCCAATATGCCCACACCTTGGCAAAGAGGGAAAGTATAGCACATACACTGACAATGTAGGCCCCTATGGACTGACACACTTCTCCACCTGCACACACAGTAAAACGGATGGCACACACACACGACCACCTGCAAATTGTAATGTATAGGTGGCCTACTGTGTGAATCCTACAAAGGCAGCCCTCAACAATTGCACACACAACAGCTATTGGAACAAGGAAAGTCAAGACCTGAACAGTAAACGAAGCTAACAACATATGTTGATACTGTATGTATAGGTGCCTAGGTACATTGGTAGATACATGCCCGATTGTCAGAGGCTATGCAGCAGCCTAGGCAAAATGTGTCTGCTATTGCCACCCCATCAGTCAACCAACTGTCCCTCTGTGGAGCAGAGCCAGTATCCGGATCCACGTGTGTAACCACTGTTTCCCACCTACTCTGCATGGATTCCCCGGTGTGTTAATGAGGGCCTCCAAATAGTGTAAGTAGGGATGTAGTGCCAAAGCATGGGAAGTACCCATGACAGGTATCTGCCACCCCAGCATTCTCCAGTTATGGTTGTGTCAAGGTGTAGAACATGACAGTGTGCGGCTCACTCTGACATAGATTCCCAATGCTGGAGCACATCCATTAAACCTCACTTGGGCATTCCATGAAGTGGTATCATCCATATGTAAACGAACTGAGTTACACATTTGACGGCAGTATGGAGGAACAGCCATAGTACAGTCCACATACAAAACACCATTAACACTTGTACAAACAACAGATAACCAAGTGGTAAAGCCACTGACTGTGTCATGTATGTACCCGGTTCCAAGTCATGCAAGGTCCGTAACGTAATCCCGATGGCACGAATAATGGATGTTGGATGTAGGTCATTAGAGCATGTGGAAGCACATGTTAGCAGGTTAATGCGGTGGCAAGTGACGGTAAGCGTCGTTCAAACAGGACTACACGGATATGTGCAAAACAGGTTTAAGCTTTGCAGAATTCCGCGTAGATCACGGTCATGGATGTCCAGAACAGATGAAACCAGCATTATACAGTCATGTACTAACAGTGCCTGCTCTGAGAGGTAAAACGACCACTGACATGAGTAGAACATGCAACCATGTACACACTCACCCACCAGCAAGCTACCCAAGATGTACCAATGGCAGGTGTGTATTGTGACAGGTTAGAACACAAAAGTGAGGGGTTCAGCAAACAGAATACACCACCATGTACCCAACGAAAAGTGTGTACACTCTCTCTCCTTCTCTCTGTCTATCTATACATATATATATATATATATATATATATATATATATATATATATATATATATATATATATATATATATATATATATATATATATAAAATAGGGATAGATAGGGTGATAGAGAGATGTATGTCGATATATACGGAAATACATATAGCTGCGAATATAAAGACAGGTTAACATGTACACAACCATGGAAGTACAAATGAATAGGATACTGCCAACTACCGAATGCTTTACATACCGACACGAGTAATCACGAGGATGAAAGACAGAAAGATCACAGTACCTGAACAGTATAACCGTGAGTAATATTATCACGATGTCAAGGGACATGTAGTTATCGTTGCCAGTGCTGCGGTGCAGGTAGGTACGGTATATAAGTGTGGATCCGATTGCTGTAGTGTGTGTAAGTTCATGTTGAGAGTGCATTGTGTGTTTCCATGGGATTGTAATGTGTGTGTGTGTGTGTGTGTGTGTGTGTGTGTGTGTGTGTGTGTGTGTGTGTGTGTGTGTGTGTGTGTGTGTTTGCATCATGGGACTGTTTGTGCAAACTCGGAGGTAGATTATTACAGTAGTTGTGGTCATATTCGGCCTTAAGCATATGGTTACCACCTGTTCCACTTTGAGAGGGACAGTCCCTCTTTGGGCAATTGTGTCCTGACAACAAATATTAAAAATGGCAAATGTATCGTGATTGTAGGACATAGTGATGCCCGATATATGAAGTAATAGTTGCATGTAATAGTTATGTCCGTCTCTCAAATACGTAAATTTGTGAAGAAACATAATAAGCAGCTAAATTGCTACAAGAATAAAAGGTTCAATGTAGGGCAAAAGTAAGTTCTATCCTATATACTGACAGTGTTTGTGTAGGCCTCTAGACCCTGATGTGTGCCCAACAAATGTCCCAATAAGGCCAATTGAAAATGTGGCAACCCAGGACAAAGAGTAGGAGTCACCAACACAACAGCAATGAGTACAAATACTTGTGACAGAAATACACAAGACAGCTTTCATGTAGCAACAGTTCAGTACATATTGATGAATTTGGGAGGGATTGAAGGATCAACATCACCTGCCTGCTATGTAGGAACCAATTAACACTGGTTTAATGACTAAGCCTGCAATAACCATAGTATTAGTCTAATAAATGGCAAGTCTTCAATGAGGGAAGGGGCCCCCACACACATATGGAATATGTATAAATGCAGTCCCCACAAACCGTTATCTGCTATGTACACCCACCTACATCTGCCCCACAGCCGAAACAATTGCAATACAGACTGTAATAACATCAGAAACATCCACTCACTCAATGACATCTGCAGAAGTGCTAGCATACCTTGTGAGAGACACACTTGTAATGGCGCCATGTGAAATCATTGCTGTTGTACAATGGAACAGACACTGATGTAACAGGTTTCATTTGCAATAGTCTCTTAACAGATGGTTGAGATAACAGCTACATTCAAATGTAGAATTATTTACTGTAGCCATCACACACAATCCACGAGGGACATGATTTCAGAGTATCCGGGTCTCTCCATATAGCTGTTGCAGTTTATCACAATATAATACATCCAGATCGTCTCCCTCGAAGTTAGGGCAAAAGGACAATGCCCAAGTGG
This sequence comes from Protopterus annectens, assembly GCF_019279795.1. Taxonomy (NCBI): domain Eukaryota; kingdom Metazoa; phylum Chordata; order Ceratodontiformes; family Protopteridae; genus Protopterus; species Protopterus annectens. The sequence goes on from NC_056739.1 coordinate 1,761,741,979, forward strand.
AGTATTCAATTATACACCACTGTTGCCATGTAATTGGCCAATGGAGTAGCTGCGCAGCTGATGTGCATGTAATAATTTACTCCAGAACACCAATTGGCGGCAGGATACCACATGTTACAGGTATCCACGTATAAAACGAGGGCTTGCCATACATTCAAATCGTATGCTCATACCATTGAATCATTTAAAGAGGAAAGGTGTAACCCAGATAGTATTGTATACTTGGACCACTAAGAAGGTATGTAGAACACTCAGTATGTTAGTGTATGTAGTGCCTGTGCTGTAGAAATGAAAGTGTACACAATGCAGACAGTGGGAAAAGGTATTATGTAGTGATATCTTGTTTATAGGTTCATAGGTTCATAGGTTCATACTAGGCTATCTGCCCGATTAGCATTTACAGCCCATAGTTTTTTTGTGGCTGCATACCCCCTTTTTAGTATGGAATTTACAAAAGCCTAGCCCAGTTTTTTGGCTTCGCACCCCTTTAGTATGGGGAACTATACCCATTATTTTGCTGTGCCTCTGTTGAGCAGTGACACTGAGGTAATCCCTGGGGTATATCTGCGATCTCCCATCCATTGGTCAAGATTTCTCTTGAACAAGGCCAGCGAGGTGCTCTGCCTCACATATACCGGGATTTTATTCCACAGCATAGGGAGTCTTTGGGTGATGAATCTAGCTTAGTTTAGCATAGTAATGCTTGTCAAAATTGTGTGTACTGCTGTGGGCCACAAGGTAAACACCCCAGACACCACAAGGGATGCTACATGAGGGCTTTAAACATAACAATTGCACTCCAGCTGCTGTTGGTGGTAGGGTATGTCCAACAAGTACATGCCATAACAAGGGATAGCGTATGTTGATATACAGTAACAGTAGGCATATGTATGGGCGTATAATGAGAATAACATGCCTAAAGTGGTCCCGCTGTGCAATTATGCTTTGCATCATGGGATATGGTTTCAAATATGTGTAATGTACAGTATTGTAGGTAGATAAGTCAAATATTTTACATAGCATGACTAGTATATTATGCAAACACAAGGTATGTGTATTGGATTGTACAATACACATTAACAGGATACATATGTCTTGTAGTCACCAGACTGTGTAATAGCATGATAGCTAATTGAAATGGAAGAGCTACGCAATAAACCATGCACAAAGGACATGTAATAGCGTCATAGATTCACAGTTAGGTACTATGCTGTCTGGCCAAGTTCATTTGTAAGCCCTAATACAGTGTTGTCACTGGCGGCACCTCCCTAGGTTACCATCCTGTGCCTTTGAACAGCACAGTCATTTGTTTCTTGCACCTGTGTACAGTACAGCCACTGCAGTAATCCCTGGCGTACATGTCTGTCCCCCATCCACCCATCGAGGTACCTCATGAAGAGTGCTAGTGAGTGTCCCTGTCTGATGTGCATAGGAATCATGTTCCAAAGCATAGTGGGTGTCCGTTTCAGGAATGTATCCCTCCAGCACGTGCTACTCATCATAGCATTTGGGTACATATCCCAGAGCATGTCGCTCTTAGTGGCCTTTGCTTATGTTGCTTATGTGGAGCATATCCATCAATATTGGTGTGTACACGGGCCTGGTATGTTCAGCAGAGGTCACCTCCGAGTATGCAAATGAATACAGTTGGGGTTCCAGTAGTTGTGCTGCATACGTCATCCTTTGGAGGTGAGTAATACTGTTGGTGTGGTAGTGTTGTGGTATTTAAACCTATTGCTGTCCCATAAGGTACAGCCCAAAGGGGGTGTTGTACACATGAATGTGTTTCATAAGTCAGGAATATAGAGGTACAGTGCTAGGCTTTGTTCCAGCTACAAACCAGTACAGGTTACAGTGGCCATGTAGAAGGATATCCACGCCTTCTTGGCAATAGGTTATCAAAGGAGTGGGTGCTATCAATGTGTGTAGTACGATCCCTTATAATGTCTCATGTATGTAGGGGACCACCACCTATGTGATAGTCACAGGGTGATTGTTGTAATCCAAAGGGTATGTCTATGCACTGTCTGCCATGCTGCTTGGGGCCATGTTACCGACGGCAGATATCTATCACAGTGATATCCATATGGAGGGTGTGTATATTAGCTGGTGAATCAATCATGGCCCTTAGTTTGCAGTCGTCTGGAAACCTATTCAGGGAAAGTCCGTCTGTGCTGGAATGTACCTCAGGGAAGTCCATAACGAACATGAGGGTCCCTATGACTGAGGACTGGGGTATGCCAATTGTAACTGATGTACAGTAGGAACTATGGTATGCTACCCTCACTGTGTGTGTCCTGTCTGTGAGCCACTGTGCATAATATCCCAGGATGTATGGGTCGCTGTGCAGGTGGATGTGTATAGTGACAATACCAGAATGGTGAATGGTGTTGACAGCCAATGAGAGGACAAGGTAGGCTGTGTGGACCCCCTTACCATCATCTACAACCTTGGTAACTGTCTTTCAGGACTCCACCAGGTGTAGGAGCCATGTTGTGGATCTAACAAATCCAACCTGGGTGGTATCAAAGGTGTGTAGACCAACAATGTCTCTGTGAAGGACTTCCATGATGATGTTCTCAATAGCCTAGCAAAACAGTCTAGTCAGGTGTATAGGGCAATAGTTCCTCTGGTCCATTGTGGCGTCACCTCAATGGAGTGTGATAACTGTTGCTGTGAGCCAGTCAGGGTCCACAATGCCTGATACAAGGCTACTAGTGAATCTGGTGCCCAAGTGGGGATCCATGTCATTCTGAGGTTTGTGTAAAATGCAGCCTGGGATGTAGGATGGTCACATGGAGTGTGTGTTCCAGGCTTTAGAGAAAGCAGGTCTGAATGGCATAGTTGTGACCGCAAGGACTCTGCATTGATCCTGTATAGATGTGGGCCCATGAGGGTGTAAGAGGGGTGCAAAGTTAGCTGCCAGGTTGTTGCCAATATTAGTCAGTTCTGTAATGTGTCTGCCTAACCGTTGCATGTCAGAGCAGATGTGGGTATTGCTATTGAGAGTAGTGACATACCTCCATAATGCTTAGTGGTAGTCCTTTGAATGTGTTGCAGTAATGTTGACATAGCTAGTGTTGGTGGATGTCAGAAGGGATCCCAAAATCCAACTGAGGCTGACTAGGGAGCCACACCACCCCTGGGAGTGTACTCTACTTTGCATCTGTCTCCTCTTGTCGTATCGTATGTCCATGGCAGTGGACCCCCAGAGGGGTGTCCGGTATGTGGTGGGTACTGTCATAGCTCTGTGTGGGATAGCATGATCCATGCAGTTGTGTAAGTGCTAATGAAGTGCAGTTGGGAATGTTTCTGCATTTGTAACTATATTGTCCGTCTGCATGGGTGTCATGGCGATTACCACTCCTGTCATACAAAGCGTGAAGTTGGCTCTGTAGAAATATAGTACTGTGTTTTCTGTGAAGGGTGTGGTGCCGTGATGTGGATAACAAGGGTGATTAGCATACATTCGGAACTGACCAACGAGGGAATACCCCAGGTGTGTTACATATTAGTCACACATGTTGGTAAGGTCCAGGTCTACAATATTGTTGGCCTTGGTGGTGGTGTGTATATGTTGACCCAGCCGAATGGAGTTACAACCCACGACGGTGTTGGCCTAATGTGTCGGTACATGAGTAGGTAGCACAGTTAGGTGTGTGGTAGTGTCAGTGTCACATCAGTAATGCCTGTGTGAACCCCACTTTCCAGTACACCAAGAAATGAGGGATGTTAACCATGGGGTATGTTGTGGAATCTGTAGCAAGCTACAGTTTGTACAGCAGTTCTGGCCACAGTTAGTTGCACTTGGATTGCCTCTGAGGCATCGTGCTAAGCCACCAGCATGGAGGTGTGTACATCCCTGTGACATATGGACACACCTCTGCCGTGGGTGTTGTGGTCCTGGTTACATGACTGAAAGTTGTGGTCTGTGTAATAGCCTGTCAGTACAGGGGTGTTCTCCAGAGTCTAGAAGCAGGTCACAGTCACTGCAGAGACATCAGAGTGGTCCATTATAAGGAGTACCTCGGATGAGTGCGTGTGAGATGGAGATGTCAAGCACTGAGTAACAATACCCTCGGGTTTTACTTGCTTGTACTTGTTCAGGTGGTGAATATGTGTCTGAAATGTGTTCAAAACAGGCAGTATAGGAGCAGCAAGAGCTTGAGATGTTAACCATAATCCCAGGGCTGACAGGTGCAGGACATTTGTGGCAAAGCATTGAGGTTTGTTGACCATGTCAGTCAAAGTAGACAGATACTGGATACCCTTGGAATGACACCAGACACATAGGCAACTGTTGACGTGAATAATTCCGTTCTTCCACTGTGTCATCAGTCAGGACTAACGCATAATGCTTCTCAGGGCTAGGGCGATACCTGCCTGGGCTACAAGATCAGAGTGCTATTGCATGTCCCTGTACATGTAGTCCAGGAAGTTGCATCTCAGGGCACTCACAATAATGTGGAGAATGACAGCCATATTGTACCTGTTGCAGAGTGACGTGAGTGCATAGGTCACATTGTGGATCCTGTTACCTGACAGCCAGATGTCAGTGACTATCACCATGTGTGGCCTGCTGAGTGGGACTTCGGTGTGACCGCCTACAGAGTCACCTATGACTAGTGTGTTGTGTATGTTACAACACCCTATTGGCTGTAGTTGACTGGCACACATGAGTCTGTGGCCTATAAGCAATTGGTGTTGTGTCTGGTGATGGGGGCTGCCTCTGTTGCCTACATAGAGTAGTATGGTGGGGCTCCGCAAATGTTGTACTCTTACTATATGTGGCATGTGGTGGCAGAGATCTACTGACACTATGTGATGAGTGGTGTGTGGTGCAAATGTTTAACATCCCCACATGATTGTCAGGGTAAGTCTGTGTTGGAGAGAGCATTACCTCCAGCATGGCTACATATGTGCATCTCCCACAGGCTGTAGTGTCGTATGTTAGGAGATGAGCATTGACTGCATACATGAGCTGATTGCTATATTGCCACATGTTGCCCACAGTCATCATATAGACAGGCAATAACACTGGTGATTGACATTTGGACATGCCTGTCCAGTCAACTGGTACTCACAAGATATGTGAGGTAAGTGTGTACAACAGCTGTCATACTGCAAGCATGCTGGAAATGTAAGGACAAACAGTGTTTACCAGGAGGAAATGAGTAGGTTTGAGTGATAAAGTCATTAGTAGCTCATGAAGTTGTACATGTTCTGAACAAGTGCTGAGCATGCATAAGCAATACAGATAGGGTGTTGGGTAGTTTTAACTCACTGCCCCCCCAATAGGTACACAATCACATATCCATGAACATGACAGAGCCCCTGAAACATAACTATCATGGTACAAGGTACAATCTGGCTGCATGTGACCTGTCCAAATCCACGGTCGTACATTACACATATGGCAAAACAGTTGGCTCTACACATACACTGCCATGTAAAACATAGGTTCATGGCAGTCTGTGAAAATATGGAATGGATCACACTAACAGTCATCACAACCCACAAAGTGGAGAAGCCACTCATAATGGGAGGCACAGCACTACCACCCTGCTGAGTATGGTCTGAAAGCCTATGAACCTTAATCAACATAGATGTTGTTAGCAGTACAGCTGTAGATTACAGTACTGATGTATTCACACCGCAAAACATACCTGTGACAGGTCAGTAGACATCATCACACATACTGTGTTCCACCTACACTCAGTATACTACATGTACCATCGTATGTCACAGGAGTGTTCTAGCAGTGCCTGTTCACAGAAGCAACACTACAAAAGGTGTCTGAGTGACATGTACATAGCACACCAGTGGCAGCTACAGTAAACTGGGTTAATGTGTTGTACTCCCCTATCATTGTAGCCCATACCACAAAGACAAATGGGTGGCATCTGCATATGTGAGAATGTGAATGGCCATGACCTAGGAGCAATAGCTGACTCAGTGTTGTGGATAACATACAGCATGGGCTTTGTGGGTGAGGTGTGTGACATATGTGCACAATCTGGCAGCAGCTTATTGCATTGTCACCACTATGCTAATAACTGTGTACCCATTAACTACCACCTCGGCAGCGGTCAACATTATGGACACTGTGTGTAAGGGATAGTGCTGTGCAGTTTACCTCCTTGAGCTAGTGACATCACCAGGGCTATTAGGTAGTCATAAGAGGCAACCTAAGTCATGTCAGGGTGCCATACATGAGCATTGAGATCATTGGACAGCCATACTCAGCACTCATGTGACCAATATCAGATCACATATCACCTTTAAGGGGTATTGGCCATGCTGGGATGCGCATCACCAGCCTTCACAATCCTCATCTCCACTATGCAGCATGCTGCCTACCCTGCATAAAGACATGTGCAACACTGTGACATTAGACATGCTACACGTACATATCCTGATCTGAAAGACATACATTATGTACAGCCACCGTCCTAGTACAGGGGTTGCCACATGCTGGACAGATCCCTGTGCCATATATGTGACATACTCCTGCCATACCATGCAACCCTGTCCAGCAAAGCTGTACATGTCATCTCTGTCATACATGGTGCGATGACCACATGGTAGATGTATCAGTGACTGCCTGGATCAGTAATGTGGCACTGATTCACCTGTCGCTGGGAACATGGCTGTTGGATACAGCTAGAAAGCCTGGCATCCTATGGCCATACATGGCCCAGGGCATACAGCATACTACATGATCCTGGCCGTACATGCTATAGTTGATAACCATCCTTGCAAAAACCATCCGGATAGCCATTGTCCCATGTGCATCACATGTGCAACAGTGGTGATATATGGCAGGATGTTGAACTGTTGTACAGTGCCGTGTAGATGTATGTGGCAAAACACATGCTAGTAAAGGTTTCTGTGCACATGTCTGCATTGTCACTGCCCATGTCCATGAAGGTAGTGTATGTGATGATATGTGACATATACACAGCATCAACGTCAACAGCATTCATGTGCACACATCCAGGCATGTGCTGATAGGTAGGAACACCAGTACAGGCAAACAGACATGGCCACATCATGACAGCATTCACATGGAGTATGAGCAATGTAATGAGGTGACACACGTATATGGTGATAATATCCAATACCCATTGTGTGTTACATGTGTGTGAAACAGATATGTCAGCTGTGTGAGTGGCATGATGATTTGCAAAGACAACTGTTCATAAGTACTAACTGTAATACACATGAATGTGCATCTGTGTCTCTGTGCATCTCTGAGATGCTGTGACCTGTCTCCATTATTATGTCTTACAGATAATGCCTCGATCACGACTGCCGGCATATAGCCGCATGGAGGATGATGCACTCATATCATACCTCCATGTCAACTATGAGGAACTGTTCAGACATTTGCCACAGCATGGCCAGCAGCGTGATGACCTGTGGCAGGAACTTCGCAGGAGGGTCAATGATGTGGGTGGCCATAACTGCACCTACCAGCAGGTGCACAGACATTGCACAGACCTGATCCGACATACTAAACAGTGTGCCAATGCAATCACCAGGGGAAATAGGTAGAACAGGTGGTGGGCCACAAACCCAGCTCCCACTCACCCCTACTGAGGAGCTACTGGCCAGCCTGAGGACCCCATCAGAACAGCATCCACAAACTCTACCTGCCATCGTGGAGGTGGGTGTTTCCCAACCACAGAGACTGGAGTTGCCTGGTAAGTCACTACTGCACATAGGCATATTATATCCCATGTAGTTGCATGTGTCACTGTGCACTATGTAATGTAACATAATATCATATAAGCCTTGTTCTCACATTATAAACACAAAGAAAGTGGGGGCGCTATCTACAAACAGATGACTATCACTGGAGACCAACTTTTGGGCACTTTTCCATGTGTAATCAAGTAAGTAAATTAAAATAATTTACTAGTTCCAATACAAGTAGAGTCTACGACCTTAGAGTTTTTGGCAATTGCAGTAGCAGTTGGGTCATATATTTGGCAACATGCCAATGCTCAGCATTTTATGTTGGGCAAACATCACGCTCACTTAGAGTTAGGATGGGGGAACATAGAAGTGACATCAGGAACAAGAAAGAGACCAATGCTCTGTATCGACACACTCTTAAACATCATAATGCCAAATTTATGTTCATGATTATAGATAAAATCACTGGAGACAGGAGTAACCAACAGGGGTGGCATAGTATTTTGAACCACAAAGAGAAATACTGAATTATTCACCTTGGGGCTTTATTTCCCCCTCGCTTTAATGACCATTTATACTTTAGATTGATTGTAAATACTGGAATTAGCCTATAGAGTGGGGATCATATTGGTTTATGAACTATGAATCCTAAGATATTGATAGCTTATGCTATGCACTTTTATATTATTACAGGCTACATTATCCAGATATATATCACTTAATCCTCTTAGTTTATAACATATTATTGCCAGTATAGGTGTTTATTGTCAAATGGGATCATATTCCAAGTTAGTAGAATAATTGTGTGTTCAACTATTGGAAGTCAGGAATAGTTCTTGTATTCATACATATCACTTAGAAGATATATAGTACATCAAGATTAGGATACATATTTATCACGTTTATTATACTAATCAGGATTTTGTGTTACAGCAGATTTGTGATCTATAAAGGATTATATCAGTTTATTTTGTAGATTAATTTTATGTATTGTATTCCTGTTTTTGTGTATTACTTCTTAATAATATTATATTATATGTATTTTTATGTTACTGGGGACTTTATGGTTTGTCACAACATATTCACAGTACAGTACAATATTCACAGGTTTATTTTGTATTTTTTATTATTTTTTGTTACTACTTATGTATGTCATATATATTTATATATTTGTTTTATGTTTTTTGTACAAGTTACATGGTGATATCCATTACTTTGATGATGAGATTTATGCATATTTACCATATAGTAATAGGACTGAAACACCAGCCTTAGGGTTGGACTATACCATTTTTCCTATTGGTTGATGGTATGTATAAATATTCATGAGTTCTTTGTGGATATGAAATGCTTTTTCACTGAGGAAGGCTGTAAAGCCGAAATCAGTTTGAACAGGATTAAATGTATTTAGTGGCATTTCATGCATAGATTATAGCTGTTTTTCATTAAATAGTTTATAGCTGCACATGCTGGCCTCTTGTGTTTTCTTTAATATTGGTTTGGCTGGGCATACCATACTGGTGAGGCGTGGGGTTTAAATGTTTACACACATGCCGCATACTATAGTATGCTACCCTGCGTATGCACATGTGCATACTCTGTAGTATATGCTATTGTACTGGTGAATGTGTTAACATACAAAGTGCACCCTGTAGATGTCATACAGTCATGGATAATGATCTAACCGCTGTGTCACCCCTATACAGGTACCTCTGGCATGCCGCAGAGACAGCAGTTCGTTGCAGTTGAGACAGTTATCAGTATCAGGCATGTGAATGGACAGATCTATCCACTATGTGGCCACTTAACACTTGTACACATAATGTATGGTCCAGTCACAATATACAGGTCACAGGATTCATCAATCACACTGGCTACCCATGTGCAATATCTAAAAACAAAATGAAACAACAACATGACCTCACAGTAACTCTCAATGATAGATGTGTGGACAGCTGTCCATATAATGGTGGAGGTGTTGTTCTTTGTATGAATATGTACTATACATCATAACAACACATGTGGGGTACGCAAACAGGACTACACAGTGAGTTGGGATATGGGCAGCCCACATGATCCACCATTGTGGAATGTGCCCCTGCAATTAGTGAAAACATTGTGATGTGCCAGCTGACATGTCCCAGACATGTAGTGGTCCGACTGCAACATTGTCACACTATCCAATAAAACATTCCCCACATACCAAACATACAACTCTCTGTCTGTATAACCCTATGGACACTGGAGTATCTGACATCTATGGGTGTATGTCATATGGGACAACAGACAGGTGACATAGACGGCCAACACATATTCACACATGGCCAGTAGATGTGATGTGTATGTGTGTACACCCTGTTGCACATTGTGTACACACGGTCCATCTATAGCCTTTGTGGAATAGTTATATAGTAGATGTGGAACAGTGGACATCCTAATAGCCTGTGCACAGCTTGAGGAGGTGTCACTTAATCTGACCACATACCATGTGTTGCACATCATGACTGTGTCACAGCATGAAGGTTGTCACCTGTACAGCTTACACACACATACACAGACACCACATCAGGCCAGAGATGCCATACAGTTCCCTTGCTGCTGTCGGACATCACTGTCAGCCGTGCACTGTGTGTGTGTGTGTGTGTGTGTGTGTGTGTGTGTGTGTGTGTGTGTGTGTGTGTGTGTGTGTGTGGTACACACATGTCATGTGGAACATGGTGTATTGAGCAGTCTGCCATGTGTGGACATGGTTGACAGGCAGCTAAGACATGTTAGCAGTTGTGCAGGGCTGTCATCGGTATGCTATCCAGTGACCTGTCACACATGACACAGCATGGTTTAGTGTGCATACACCTGAGCGATGTGGGTCACAATCCAAAGTATGTATGTATTGTGTATGCACGCAGTCATGGCTATGCACTGTATGTGTATTCCTCACTAAATATCAATGGAGATGCCACAGGTTTCCATGCAATGGCACAGTGTCTGTACTTCACACTGTATAGCAATATGGACGCCTCATACCACCCTCAATGGTCATACACATCTGCTAAAGTGCATTTGATCTGTAGGGCATGCAGTCAACACTGCAATGTGACACCATTACACTGCTGTACATGTGTCAGGACTGTACCATACATCATAACAACACATGTGGGGTACGCAAACAGTACTACACAGTGAGCTGGGATATGGGCAGCCCACATGATCCACCATTGTGGAATGTGCCCCTGCAATCAGTGCAGACATTGTGATGTGCCAGCTGACATGTCCCAGACATGTAGTGGTCCGGCTGCAACATTGTCACACTATCCAATAAAACATTCCCCACATACCAAACATACAACTCTCTGTCTGTATAACCCTGTGGATACTGGAGTATCTGACATCTATGGGTGCATGTCATATGGGACAACAGACAGGTGACATAGACAGCCAACACAATTCACACATGGCCATGGAGGATGGCCAGAGACATGTAGCAACACACAGTAGATGTGATGTGTATGTGTGTACACCCTGTTGCACATTGTGTACACACGGTCCATCTATAGCCCTTGTGGAATGGTTATATAGTAGATGTGGAACACTGGACATCCTAATAGCCTGTGCACAGCTTGTGTTGCACATCATGACTGTGTCACAGCATGAAGGTTGTCACCTGTACAGCTTACACACACATACACAGACACCACATCAGGTGAGAGATGCAGTACAGTTCCCTTGCTGCTGTCAGACATCACTGTCAGCCATGCACCATGTATGTGTGGTACACACATGCCATGTGGAACATGGTGTATTGAGCAGTCTGCCAATGTGGACACGGTTGACAGGCAGTTAAGACATGTTAGCAGTTGTGCAGGGCTGTCGTCGGTATGTTGTCCAGTGTCAAACTTGACACAGCATGGTTTAGTGTGCATACACCACAGCAATGTGGGTCACAATCCACAGTATGTATGTATTGTGTATGCACGCAGTCATGGTTATGCACTGTATGTGTATTGCACACTAAATATCAATGGAGATGCCTCAGGTTTCCATGCAATGGCACAGTGTCTGTACTTCACACTGTATAGCAATATAGACGCCTCATGCCACCCTCAGTGGTCATACACATCTGCTAAAAGTGCATTCGATCTGTAGGGCATACAGTCATCACTGCAATGTGACACCATTACACCACTGTACATGTGTCAGGACACCATTGTGTCAAACATGTATGCATGTCACTGCACACAGCAGCAGATTACATGTCATACTACATGTTAATGTCAAGGACATATGCCTCACATCAGCCATGTGTACTGTTAACCTGTGCTGGTCCACATGGTGTATCACAGGGATGCATGCTTACTACCATGATTGTGTGAAATGCATGGCTGCTGCTATGACACATGCTTGCTGTTGTGTACAACCCAGGGGATGTAATCCAACTAACACTGTTAATGTCTGAGATTCATGCTGTCTGCTGTATCACATGCATGCTGCATGCCTTCTGTCATATCACGTGTGTGTGTCTGTGCGTGTGTGTGTCTGTGCGTGTGTGTGTGCGTGTGTGTGTCTGTGTGTGTGTGTGTGTGTCTATGTGTATCCATTGTAATGTAGAGTCTTTGTTTGCCTTCACAGGTGATGTAGGTGCATTGCCCTCCTGTGGTCCATCTGATGTTAGTGCCCCCACGGACTCTAGCAGTGATGAACATATGCTTGAGGTATATGCAGGGTTGTCAGGGGCTGAATCTGTGCCTGTGGTTGCCATCCCACCTATATCCCCCTCTTCCCCGCACACAGTTCTCATGCCAACACATACCCCATCACCAGTGGCCATAGAGCAAGGACAGTTGCCATGTGTCAGCTCAGAAAAGGAATGTGTGGTGACCATGGAAGGTGTGTTGTCACACCATGGTGTCAGTGAACTGACCGTAGATGTGCCACATAGGCATATGGCCAGTGCTGCTCGTAGGAGGACCCCTGGCCGACATGCACCTACATGACAGATTGCAGCAGTTGGTGTCACCAGACACATGTTTCAGACTGTAATGGCGGCAGAGGCATGTGCTGAACGGCTGAACAGAGAAGGGCAGAGGCTTCAGAGGGCTGCTATCCATTCTCTGAATGAAAACATCCAGGCATTGGCAAATGCTCAACAGCAGATTGCCGACGTTTTGGACAGGCGATTGGATGACATGGTTAGAATCCTTGACCGTGGCATGGCAATCCGTGAATGTGAGGTGTCTGTGCTGGAACATCTGGTAGGAGTGAGGTGTAGGCCATGTGGACGTAGGCCAGCTACACCACCTGGTGCAGGTCTACACAAACGAGCCACCTCACATACCCACTCCCATAGTGCCGGTAGCAGCAGCAGTGAAGCTGGCACTGCTCTGTCCACACCAGGCCACAGCAGGCCATGTGGACTTGGCCCTGGACTGTCCTAGCAGGAACACGGTTCCAGTGAACATGTGTCATCGGACAGTACCCATTCTGTACCTCTGTCTGGTAGTGCCCGTGCAACCCCTGGCAGGCACAGGTCGCATGGCCATGGATGGACAGAGTGAGCTGTACAACCTGTTCTGTACAATCTGGAGCTGTCAACAATATCCCTGTGTAGGCCAGATACATAGCAGAACTGTGTACACACATACACGCACACACCAGATACATCTGTAGGGCACCGACACCCTCATGCATAATAACCACACATGCCCAAGTAGATCACAGGCCCTAACCCACACACATGATGTCATCCACAGGTGCAGCCTAGGCCCCTGGCAAACATTATCACCCTGTGCATATGATGATGCCTGTGCTGAATCCCTGTCATCCACACCATCGGTACAGGGACATGCTCATACGGTCTGATGCACAGGGTGAACAGATTAGTGAGATAGTTGCATATTATTGTTGTTGTGTACTGTTGGCACGCAGCAAACATACCATGTAGTACAGAATTAGACTGCATTGTTATAATTATATGTTCACAGTATGTGTCTTGCTAACAGTCGCAGCATGTTGGTAATGATGCCCTGCTTCCCTCCTTAAGGTCTCATTGCATGTGCCAGTGCATGACAGTGTTTGCGGTTGGAATGCATTGTTTTATGTTCACAGTATGCGTCTTGGTAACAACAGTAACAGCATGTTGGTAAGGATGCCCTGCTTCCCTCCTTAAGGTCTAAATGCATGTGCCATTAAGCACCAGTGTGTCCAGTTACAGATGTGTACATGTGGGGTACTCACAGGCATGTATGGCAATACCAGCATGCTATACGTAGCCTCTAACTCACTGTTAGTAAGGCTGACATTCCATAGATCTCTTCACACCTAATGAACAAGGAGCATGTGGGCTGTGTACTAGGCTATGGTGGCTAGAGACGGGACATCCATACCAGGTGACTTCACAGGTACAGCTACATGGTGTGGGGGGTTTACACAGTGGTCTAGCTGATGTCAAGGGTGGGGGCCAGTTGATAGCATGGGCACTCACTGTGTAGCAGTAGAACACTGTCACATCACAGTATGTAAACACACACATACACAGACACACACAGTAACACGCCCACACTCACGGGGTCAATGACACTGTAACACACACTGGATAGTGTTGAGGTGAGGAACCCTGCCTCTATGCTAATCACCATTACAGTACGGTACATCCACATGATGTGACACAGAGTAGGGACATGTACAGGTACTCAGTAATGCATAAGACTGACAGCATAAACAGGGTAGTAGGTTGCATCACCTTGAGGGGTTGGGGCCCTATCAGTTCTCAATGGTAACATACCTCCCTACTCCATGAACCAGACAGCCATACATACATACACATACACACACTGGAGTCCACATGTCATGCACATACAGATAGCTGACATGTGTGATACACACACCACCCCTCCCTATGTCATGCTATCTACACTGCAATATGTACAGATCTCTACAACAGTGTACATGTGTGGGTAACAATTGGGATGTATTCCCCAACATCATTGGCATATATGGCCACACAGGCAAACACACATAGCAGTACTGTGAAACAAACACCTTTTATCTACTGATACGTCTGACAGACATGCAGCAGGATTGCCCGCATAACATGTGTACCAACCCTACCTTCAGCAAGTGTGCTGCTATATGAACATGCGGGGACTTACGTGTTACAGGTGTCAACTGCTTTACAGTCAGTGACACCCTGACTGCTTTGTAGGTTATATATGTACACCTTCAATTACCGGAAACATAGCCTATTGTTTGCACATGTTTTGGTAGGACAGCGTGTGACATACCTGTGAGCTGTCTCCAGCAAACATCCACCTGCAGAGGTGGCCCACCACTTTATGTACACACACCCATCCATATCTGATGTACATCTTACCGTTATGTCAGTATATCACCATATGCAGGTGTCAATGAGGGGACTGCATTGCAGCTGCACATTGTAGTTGGACACAGATAAACTGCAAACATCAGCTACTGCTCATGCATTGCAGATGAATGCACACCACTACATGTACACGTGTATAGGTCCTACATTCCTGTCATGTAGCCATGTTTGTATGCATTGCAATTGGTGAGCAAGTGACATACATGACACATGGACTGTTGTATGCTATGATAGTTGTCACGGCTAACCAGTACAGAGGGAATGTTAACTCGGTTAACATCGTTACCTTATGTACTGTTGGCATTGAACAGCCATGGACCTACCTTCCATGTGCATGTGTGTAATCATTGTAGCTATGTGTCTGCACGAAGAACAGCATTAGCTATGCTATGCACATATGTGTTTTGTGTGTGTGTGTGTGTGTGTGTGTGTGTGTGTGTGTGTGTGTGTGTGTGTGTGTGTGTGTGTGTGTGTGTGTGTGTGTGAGGCATGTACATATCCACGGTGGTTACATGTATGTCACATCCAAACATGGGTGTGTTGTCTGGTGTACAGCAACAGTTATCTGTTACAGCTGTAAAACACCCAGGGCCCCCGTTATGTGTACAGCCAACCTGGTTAGGATTAGTGGTATCACTGCATTGCATAACACATGATGGAACCCTGTCAGTACATGGGTAGTCTGCACAGTTGCTGTACAGCTAGGTACAGTACACTGGTCATGAGTAACATGATGTTGTACTAATGTATGGATGTGTGTCACTGGTCCGAGGACACGGTGATGTGTGAGGGCTAAAAACTACAGTGCGGCATTTACCACAGTGATCTGCACATGATACATCTGTGTTGGCTTTTGAGAGTGTACTGGTCAGTACATGTGAGTGGCCTTCATATATGTGGGGACACTAACACCTGGAGCGGTCCGTAATGGTCTTTTGGCAAACATGTCAATATCTGAGATATACAGTGGTAGTACTATTGTGCACAACTGCGCCTTATGCACAGATGTCAGTATTCCCCATTGTTGGATCTAGATTGGCAGCTATGATTACGAATGCAACACATCCAGCACTATTTAGCATACACATACAATGCAGTTGTCCTGTAGGTGTCAGGGTGTTTACCTGGTCTCAGGTTCTCCATCTATGTATGGTACTACATGTGCGAAGTGCCCACTCCTGCCAAGACAACACCATGGGTGGTATTACTGTGCCACATTTGGATTGGTACAGCTAAGGTGATGGACAACAGCAGACGTTGTGTACACGACCGGTGTCAGACATATGTCGTACAGCGTTCATGCTAACAATGATGACTATCGACACACCGTGCCCTTCCCTGTTTAGAATCTGTGTGCATACCAGACAGCCCTTCGCTACTAAGTGTGTGAGCATGCCCAGTACATCATTTTGTAGATGGACACATAGTAGCACACGTCTGTCAGGAATGCACTAAGTGTGTGAGCATGCCCAGTGACACCTTGTGTCAGTTGTGTGCCCCTGTGTATGGCCATGGCCATTGTTATCCTGTATAGCGATAGTGGTCATCCAAGCATCAGATGGCCATACCCCACATCAGGATGGATTCCTAACTTTAACACAGTGGTCCACAGGTGTGTACACCATAACTGCCAGCATCCATGTTAATGTCTGCATTCCTAGAAGGTCATATTGACTGTCTTCAAAGGTGTACTTTCTGTGGTGCATCTTTTATCTATGTAGTGTTGTACTACTGTTCCATAGATAGCCAGTTGTCTTGCTCACATCACTGCCGTGTGTTCATCTCCATCTGCCTTGGGACACTATTATGCTTTTAGACTGATCACACTCCATACAATCCCTATCGGTGTCTTTGCCTCTGCTAATGATGTCACCCACCTGGAAGTATGCCTCTAAGAGTGCTGTGATTTAGTAATCTCGGTAGCGCATTCTGTAAATGCATAATGCTGTAGTGTAATAAGGTAGTTAGATAGGTAGTTCTATGTTCGAATCCCAGCACCTGCCGTGTGTGTGTTTCCAGCTGCCTGGGGACAGAATAATGTTCTTAGACAGCTCTCTCTCCGTACACTCCCTATCAGCATCTTTGCCTTTACTGATGATGTCACCCACCTAGAAGTCTGCCTCTGGGAGTGTTGTGATCCAGTAATCTTGGTAGCGCGTTCTGTAAATACGTAATGCTGTAGTGTGATAAGGTGATCAGGTAGTATCCCAGGCCTGCCATGTGTGTGTGTGTGTTTCCAGCTGTCTGGGGACAGAATAATGTTTTTAGACAGCTCACTCTAATACACTCCCTATTGGCGTCTTTGCCTTTACTGATGATGTAACCCACCTAGAAGTCTGCCTCTGGGAGTGCTGCAATCCAGTAATCTCGGTAGCACATTCTGTAAATGTGTAATGTTGTAGTGTGATAAGGTAGTCAAATAGTCAGTTCTATGTTCGAATCTCAGCCCTGCCGTGTGTGTGTTTCCAGCTGCCTGGGGACAGAATAATGTTTTTAGACAGCTCACTCTCCGTACACTCCCTATTGGCGTCTTTGCCTTTACTGATGATGTCACCCACCTAGAAGTCTGCCTCTGGGAGTGCTGTAATCCAGTAATCTCGGTAGCATGTTCTGTAAATGCATAATGCTGTAGTGTGATAAGGTGGTCAGATAGTCAGCTCTATGTTTGAATCCCAGCCTTGCTGTGTGTGTGTGTTAGCAGCTGCCTGGGGACAGAATAATGTTTTTAGACAGCTCACTCTCTGTACACTCCCTATCGGCGTCTTTGCCTTTACTGATGATGTCACCCACCTAGAAGTCTGCCTCTGGGAGTGTTGTGATTCAGTAATCTCGGTAACGTGTTCTGTAAATGTGTTATGAATGCTGTAGTGTGATAAGGTGGTCAGGTAGTCAGTTCTATGTTTGAATCCCAGCCCTACTGTGTGTGTGTGTTTCCAGCTGCCTGGGGACAGAATAATGTTTTTAGACAGCTCACTTTCCGTACACTCCTTATCAGCGTCTTTGCCTTTACTGATGATGTCACCCACCTAGAAGTCTGCCTCTGGGAGTGTTGTGATCCAGTAATCTGGGTATCATGTTCTGTAAATGTGTGATGCTGTAGTGTGATAAGGTGGTGAGCTAGTCAGTTCTATGTTTGAATCCCAGCCCTGCCATGTGTGTGTTTCCAGCTGCCTGGGAACAGAATAGTGTTTTTAGACAGCTCACTCTCCGTACACTCCCTATCAGTGTCTTTGCCTTTACTTATGATGTCACCCACCTAGAAGTATGCCTCTGGGAGTGCTGTGATGCTTAAATCTTGGTAGTGCATTATGCTACTGCGTAATGCTGTAGTGTGGTAGAATAGACAGGTAGGTGCTTGATTCCAAGGCATGGCAGGTGTGTGTGTTTGGCAGTTATACCCTATGTGTTTATCTGTGGGTGGCTAGCTGCAGGATGTGTTCAGCGTGTTTTGTTGCTATCCTATATAGTGTCCACAGCCCGCATAATCTACCAAGACACTGGTTTGTCAACACATACATTCGCCAATAGGTCTGGTGATTAAATGTCAGCAGCCCTACTCTTACCCTTAATACAGTCTGACCCATGTGATGCAACAAAACACACATGCCTTGATAGTAACAACACTACAGGATGCAGGTGGCACATGTAGTTTCCTTTTCGTTCCTGTCTAATGCTTTGCTGTCATGTGGTCCGCTGTTGTGATATGAATGCAATATCTACATATGTGTGTAGAGTGTATGTATGTATGTATATATATATATATATATATATATATAGAGAGATAGACATAGATATAGACATATATGTCTGGGGACATCAGCACTATTGAATTTTGGTGCAGGATGATCTGTACATGATAACCTCGGATGTATGTATATCTGCCATGGCATAGTGGTAATGCACACCGTCTGTTGTGTGCAGGGTCCCGGGTTGTAGTCATGTAGACACCGGTTATTTTGTTGCTGGGAAGACCATGGGACATCGAATACGGTGATAGTAAGGCACCTATTACCAGTTGTGTACGGATCTGAGCGACACTAAGCAGTGGTTATTAATTTGGAGGTTCGGTATGGGTCATATATCTATTCATTAGAAGACTATACTATGCAGATGAGGTTGACATTAGTGTATCCCATGTATCCCCAGGGTGTGATGCAGATCCCTAGACTGTATGTGTGTAGTTAGCTGGATGCAGGGCTCGAATATAGTTGACAGCATGGGAGGGGGGTCAGGCATACTGTACGTACATTGCAGAACTGTGCCTCGGGAGTGCTCGTGCCTTAGCACGCCTAAGCTAGGGGTGTGTCTATACCTGCCTGGTGACATTGGCAGGGACAAAAGCAGTAGTGGGGTAGTCATGGTGTACAGTCTGCACAAACAGGTGATGATCACCACAATCAGCAGATTAAATGGCCAACCCGCACCTGAACAGTATGGTAATGTGAACAAGCGGCATACACACAGGTTTCTTCCACACTCTACACCACCGGTGTATACCTGCGGGGACATTTCACAACACAGTCCAACAAAATGAGAAGGGCTGCAGCAGGCAACATAGACCAACATGTGCAGGAGGCTGAGGGCAGTGAGGATGTGTATGCTGCTGAACAACCCTTACTGGGGTGACATATGACTTATAGACCCAGGGTGACATACCAGGGGCTACATGAGCTGGGGATGGTGAAGCACTATGGGGTGGACAGAGACCTCCTTCAGCGGCTTGTTGACCTGTGCATGCCACACCTGACACATTAAACAGGCTGAGGGAAACCCATCACAGTGGATACCACAGTATGTGTTGGCCTAGGTATACTAGCCACAGGTACCCCACACAGCACAACTGGGGATATCATGGGGATCTCACAGGCATCTGCATCCAGGGTATTGCACCAGTTCACAGAAGCCATGTCAACACATGCTAGTCAGCACATACATGTCCTCAACACACGTGATTAGTAGACCAGCAATATGCATCTCTTCAACCACATGGCTGACTACCCTGGGGTACTGGATGCTATAGCCTGCACACACATACACAGCAAAGCACCACCTGGTGAGCGGGGTAGGGCCTACATTCACTGCAGGGGCATACCCTCCAACAGCTAGGCCATATGCGATGGCCAGGGTATTAGATTGAATGTGTGTGCCGTCTGCCCTGGAAGCTATGATATTCCGATATATGGATTCAGACACAGGTGTACCACACCTTTGCCAATATGGACATCCCCTACAGTCTCCTAGTGGGGGATGCTGAATAACCACTGGTGTCATAGCTGATGACACCCATCAGCAATGCACACACACACCTGAACACTCACACCATAATGAGGCAGATGCACAGGCAAGACATAGAATTAAGCATGTCTTTGGGATGCTCAGGTCACAGTTCTGGTATCTGGACACATCCGGTGGAGCCCTGCAGTATTCACTAGCTACATGCACACACATTGTTATGATATTTGCTATGCTACACAATCTGATCCTACAGTAACAGTTGCAGCAGGAACAGCATGGAACAGGGCCACACGGCCCAACACCACTGCCAAGGCCTGTACAGGCACAGTGTGACTTGGCGAAGGAACTACCTCAGCAGGGCCCAGTCGGTGAATGGGCTGTACACAGTATGACCTGCCCTTGGCAGTGAGGCAACACAAGGCATATGCACTGACACAGTAGGTACCCAGGGATTTCACCCTCTCTTACCTGCACACAGTACAATGGATGCTGAACGTGACACTTCCTGTGCTCGGACATGTATAGGAGGTGCACTATGTTCATCTGATATAGGCAGCCCTCCAGCACTGTCCTGAGGTCCAGAACACACCCAGGATACATCTATCGACCTAACAATTGGCAGTTGTATTACAATGTGTATTTACCCATTGCTATGGTATGTATGTGAGCATACAAGAGACTTTGGTGACTGAATATTAGGGCAGCAGACAGTACACATCCATAGTGGCACCATGACGTCTGTAGCACATACAGGGGTCACAATGGTAGCCAGTAGTACACAGGGTGTCCTAACCCACTGCAGATTATGGGCTGACCATCATGTGTGTCCATACAGCCCACATGCGTTCCATGCAGCTGGACAGGTGTGGACCAATACAGACTAATGATATACAATGGCCTATGGATATGCCCACTGAATGAACCCAACCCCCAGAGACACACACAGACTACAGCAGGCCAGGCAGTTTGATGTAGGTTGTGAAAGCTCGGACGTCCAACACCACTATGCTGGTATTTGGTATCTGACGTACACTGGTATCCCTCCAACCGGCAATTTAGGTAGGTCCACACACTGACATGGAGTACCTGGCATACCAGTACAGTAGTGGCAGATGTGTACAACTGTCAGCTGTGCCCCCCATCCAATCTACACATGTGAGAGTCATGTGTGCCACCCCCAGTGCTGTGTAGGACTGTGGATGCAGTTAGATGTCCCCTCACGCTATGCAGACATGTAGCAACTGTCAATGCCACATGACCATTAGCTACCCTGCAGATACAGTATGACACCTGTCTGTGTAGAACGGAGGGGTCGGCAACACAGTGCTGACTATCTGGACATGTGACACATGCAATACAGTTGACCATACTTGGCATGCTCACACACATGACTGTGTGATGGTAATGTCGGTCAACGACAAGAGTAACAGTCATACTGGGCATGCTCACACACTGAAACACAGGACGGACAGGCATGCATACACCAGTGGTCCGGACATATCTGCCAGTACATTGCTATATTGTTGGATGACTGTGCTGTATGGTGTGTGTGTGGTCTATTGTCTGTACATATGCCATGGTCTATTGTTTATTCACATGAGCTATGTGCACAGGGTACTGCTACCAACACGTGAATAGGACGGTTCTTTGTTTGCGGACAGACCGACACCTTTGGATATGGACTGGGTGAGGCACATTCCAGCAGGTGGGTGCAGTTGTGCATGGGTTTGCACAGTGTTAAGCACTGCTGACCTCTGGTTACAGCACCTTATACCCGTTTAGACTCCACATTTCTTTGACAGAGCACTACTGGCATACTGGTAGACAAACACGCTTTTAGCCGGCTCGCCACCGACATTTGTGCTTACATTTTGTCACTCATGCTGGGTGTGTGATCCCTTG